>NW_027136171.1:0-103197 GCF_039906515.1 Pseudorca crassidens | reverse complement strand
GGGTTAGGAGTAGGGTATGGTTCGGGGAAGGGGAAGGGTTACAGTTAGGGGACGTATTAGGGTACGGGTTCGGGATCAGGCTTGCTTTAGGGTACTGTTAGGGTACATGTTAGTGTTGTGTTAGTGTATGAATTCGGATTCGGGTATGGGGTAGGGTCCAGTTTCGGGGCCGACAACGGGTTAGGCTTACGTTGCGTTTTAGGTTACGGGTTCGGGTAGGGTTGAGGGTACAGCTCAGGGTATGACAACGGGTTAGGGGACGTGTTTGTTTGTTAGGGGACGGCTTAGTGTTAGCGTTAGTGTACGGGATAGGATGAGAGTAGGGGTTAGCGTAAGGTGTGGGCGGGGGGGCGGCCCTTGGCTGAACATGCAAAGAACACATTGCAATAACACTTTGGGCCTCGTGTTCTCTTCCAGGTGTTTGACCAGAGTGCACTTTCAACTGAAGCTAAAGAAGAAATGTCCAAACTGTATCCTAATGCCCGGAGGGCTCGCCTGAAAGCAGGAGGCGATTTCCCTTACCTGTGCAGCAGTGCGGACGTGAATCTCTATGTACAGGTAGGTCCTAGGCTGGATCCCAGAGCACTTTGCACACAGAATCTGGTTGGAAACAGAAAGGGTTTTCTGATTTTCTGCTCGTCGAGGAAGAGAACTACAGAATTCTCCTCTCTCTGTAGGAATGAAGCATTGACTTGATCAATTGCTCCACATTAGGAACTCACTCACTCACAGGAGAATTCAAGCATATGAGAGCCACCTGAGGGACTCTATGCCCACTGTCCCTTTTCGAAGAGCCACAGGCCTACACTCACACACTGAAGCAGCCGTTTGGTACGACGGGACCTTGGCTCCTGGACACCAGACTTACGTGGAGTCGATCTGAATCCCACGAAGGGACTTCTCGGTCTACTCTTCATGCATGCAAACACACGCACCCAAACAAACTAACTCTACTTCTTCGAACACCTGCCTCCATGGATATTAGAATAGTGGGGAGAAATGGGTGCTTTGCAATTTGGCAAGCAGTCTCAAGAGCCTGGAAAAACCAGGACGGGGGAGTGTCGTTAGCGTACGTGTTCGGATTCCTGCACGGGTTACCGTAAGGCTTCGGGTAAGTGTGTGGGCTAGGGTGAGGGTGAGGGAACGGGGACGCTTCAGGGTCCAGGTCAGGGCGCGCCAGAGGTGGGGGGTTCGCGGACCTGTCACGGGACGGACGCCTCAGGACTGGGAGCGGGGACCGTGGAGGGTGCAGGTCAGGGCGCGCCACAGGTGGGGGGTTCGGAGGACGTGTCGGGGGACCGTGGAGGGTGCAGGGTAGGGCACGACAACGGGACAGGCTTACGGTCCAGGTTACGGATAAGGCTTCGTGTGAGGGTGAGGGTGAGGGTTAGTGTACGGTCGGTGAAGGGTTCTGGTTAGGGACGAGATAGGTAAGGTTTCGGGTCCAGGTACGGGTACGACAACGAGTTAGGCTTCGAGTACTTGTTAGGGTCCGGGTACGGGAATGGGTACGTGTTAGGGTACAGATGAGGGTTCGTGTCTGGGTTAGCGTAAGGTTGAGGGTTCTGCTTAGGATTAGGGAACAGGGACGGTTCAGTGGACAGTTTAGGGTCCAACAAGGGATTTGGGCTAGGGTACGGGTTAGGGTCTGGGGTAGTATGAAGTCTATTGGTTAGCGTTAGGGTCCGAAAACGGATTACGGTGAGGGTCAGTGTTAGTGGAGGGTTTCGGCTTAGGGGACGGGTTAGGATGTGGATTAGGGTTAGAGGGTTAGAGGGTTAGAGGGTTAGAGGGTTAGGGATCGGGCTCGGTTTAGGGGACAGGTTCGGGGCCGACAATGGGTTAGGTGTAGGGTACTGTTAGGGTACGTGTTGGGTTAGGGAACGGGTATGGGGTAGGGTCCAGTTTCGGGGCCGACAATGGGTTAGGATGAGGGGACGTTTTAGGCTACGGGTTAGTGTTAGTGTGTGGGTTAGGGAATGGGGACGGTTGAAGGTACAGATTAGGATCCAAGTTAGGGGAAGGGTTAGGGGATGGGTTAGTGTGAGTGTACGGGTTAGGAGTAGGGTATGGTTCGGGGAAGGGGAAGGGTTACAGTTAGGGGACGTATTAGGGTACGGGTTCGGGATCAGGCTTGCTTTAGGGTACTGTTAGGGTACATGTTAGTGTTGTGTTAGTGTATGAATTCGGATTCGGGTATGGGGTAGGGTCCAGTTTCGGGGCCGACAACGGGTTAGGCTTACGTTGCGTTTTAGGTTACGGGTTCGGGTAGGGTTGAGGGTACAGCTCAGGGTATGACAACGGGTTAGGGGACGTGTTTGTTTGTTAGGGGACGGCTTAGTGTTAGCGTTAGTGTACGGGATAGGATGAGAGTAGGGGTTAGCGTAAGGTGTGGGCGGGGGGGCGGCCCTTGGCTGAACATGCAAAGAACACATTGCAATAACACTTTGGGCCTCGTGTTCTCTTCCAGGTGTTTGACCAGAGTGCACTTTCAACTGAAGCTAAAGAAGAAATGTCCAAACTGTATCCTAATGCCCGGAGGGCTCGCCTGAAAGCAGGAGGCGATTTCCCTTACCTGTGCAGCAGTGCGGACGTGAATCTCTATGTACAGGTAGGTCCTAGGCTGGATCCCAGAGCACTTTGCACACAGAATCTGGTTGGAAACAGAAAGGGTTTTCTGATTTTCTGCTCGTCGAGGAAGAGAACTACAGAATTCTCCTCTCTCTGTAGGAATGAAGCATTGACTTGATCAATTGCTCCACATTAGGAACTCACTCACTCACAGGAGAATTCAAGCATATGAGAGCCACCTGAGGGACTCTATGCCCACTGTCCCTTTTCGAAGAGCCACAGGCCTACACTCACACACTGAAGCAGCCGTTTGGTACGACGGGACCTTGGCTCCTGGACACCAGACTTACGTGGAGTCGATCTGAATCCCACGAAGGGACTTCTCGGTCTACTCTTCATGCATGCAAACACACGCACCCAAACAAACTAACTCTACTTCTTCGAACACCTGCCTCCATGGATATTAGAATAGTGGGGAGAAATGGGTGCTTTGCAATTTGGCAAGCAGTCTCAAGAGCCTGGAAAAACCAGGACGGGGGAGTGTCGTTAGCGTACGTGTTCGGATTCCTGCACGGGTTACCGTAAGGCTTCGGGTAAGTGTGTGGGCTAGGGTGAGGGTGAGGGAACGGGGACGCTTCAGGGTCCAGGTCAGGGCGCGCCAGAGGTGGGGGGTTCGCGGACCTGTCACGGGACGGACGCCTCAGGACTGGGAGCGGGGACCGTGGAGGGTGCAGGTCAGGGCGCGCCACAGGTGGGGGGTTCGGAGGACGTGTCGGGGGACCGTGGAGGGTGCAGGGTAGGGCACGACAACGGGACAGGCTTACGGTCCAGGTTACGGATAAGGCTTCGTGTGAGGGTGAGGGTGAGGGTTAGTGTACGGTCGGTGAAGGGTTCTGGTTAGGGACGAGATAGGTAAGGTTTCGGGTCCAGGTACGGGTACGACAACGAGTTAGGCTTCGAGTACTTGTTAGGGTCCGGGTACGGGAATGGGTACGTGTTAGGGTACAGATGAGGGTTCGTGTCTGGGTTAGCGTAAGGTTGAGGGTTCTGCTTAGGATTAGGGAACAGGGACGGTTCAGTGGACAGTTTAGGGTCCAACAAGGGATTTGGGCTAGGGTACGGGTTAGGGTCTGGGGTAGTATGAAGTCTATTGGTTAGCGTTAGGGTCCGAAAACGGATTACGGTGAGGGTCAGTGTTAGTGGAGGGTTTCGGCTTAGGGGACGGGTTAGGATGTGGATTAGGGTTAGAGGGTTAGAGGGTTAGAGGGTTAGAGGGTTAGGGATCGGGCTCGGTTTAGGGGACAGGTTCGGGGCCGACAATGGGTTAGGTGTAGGGTACTGTTAGGGTACGTGTTGGGTTAGGGAACGGGTATGGGGTAGGGTCCAGTTTCGGGGCCGACAATGGGTTAGGATGAGGGGACGTTTTAGGCTACGGGTTAGTGTTAGTGTGTGGGTTAGGGAATGGGGACGGTTGAAGGTACAGATTAGGATCCAAGTTAGGGGAAGGGTTAGGGGATGGGTTAGTGTGAGTGTACGGGTTAGGAGTAGGGTATGGTTCGGGGAAGGGGAAGGGTTACAGTTAGGGGACGTATTAGGGTACGGGTTCGGGATCAGGCTTGCTTTAGGGTACTGTTAGGGTACATGTTAGTGTTGTGTTAGTGTATGAATTCGGATTCGGGTATGGGGTAGGGTCCAGTTTCGGGGCCGACAACGGGTTCGGGTAGGGTTGAGGGTACAGCTCAGGGTATGACAACGGGTTAGGGGACGTGTTTGTTTGTTAGGGGACGGCTTAGTGTTAGCGTTAGTGTACGGGATAGGATGAGAGTAGGGGTTAGCGTAAGGTGTGGGCGGGGGGGCGGCCCTTGGCTGAACATGCAAAGAACACATTGCAATAACACTTTGGGCCTCGTGTTCTCTTCCAGGTGTTTGACCAGAGTGCACTTTCAACTGAAGCTAAAGAAGAAATGTCCAAACTGTATCCTAATGCCCGGAGGGCTCGCCTGAAAGCAGGAGGCGATTTCCCTTACCTGTGCAGCAGTGCGGACGTGAATCTCTATGTACAGGTAGGTCCTAGGCTGGATCCCAGAGCACTTTGCACACAGAATCTGGTTGGAAACAGAAAGGGTTTTCTGATTTTCTGCTCGTCGAGGAAGAGAACTACAGAATTCTCCTCTCTCTGTAGGAATGAAGCATTGACTTGATCAATTGCTCCACATTAGGAACTCACTCACTCACAGGAGAATTCAAGCATATGAGAGCCACCTGAGGGACTCTATGCCCACTGTCCCTTTTCGAAGAGCCACAGGCCTACACTCACACACTGAAGCAGCCGTTTGGTACGACGGGACCTTGGCTCCTGGACACCAGACTTACGTGGAGTCGATCTGAATCCCACGAAGGGACTTCTCGGTCTACTCTTCATGCATGCAAACACACGCACCCAAACAAACTAACTCTACTTCTTCGAACACCTGCCTCCATGGATATTAGAATAGTGGGGAGAAATGGGTGCTTTGCAATTTGGCAAGCAGTCTCAAGAGCCTGGAAAAACCAGGACGGGGGAGTGTCGTTAGCGTACGTGTTCGGATTCCTGCACGGGTTACCGTAAGGCTTCGGGTAAGTGTGTGGGCTAGGGTGAGGGTGAGGGAACGGGGACGCTTCAGGGTCCAGGTCAGGGCGCGCCAGAGGTGGGGGGTTCGCGGACCTGTCACGGGACGGACGCCTCAGGACTGGGAGCGGGGACCGTGGAGGGTGCAGGTCAGGGCGCGCCACAGGTGGGGGGTTCGGAGGACGTGTCGGGGGACCGTGGAGGGTGCAGGGTAGGGCACGACAACGGGACAGGCTTACGGTCCAGGTTACGGATAAGGCTTCGTGTGAGGGTGAGGGTGAGGGTTAGTGTACGGTCGGTGAAGGGTTCTGGTTAGGGACGAGATAGGTAAGGTTTCGGGTCCAGGTACGGGTACGACAACGAGTTAGGCTTCGAGTACTTGTTAGGGTCCGGGTACGGGAATGGGTACGTGTTAGGGTACAGATGAGGGTTCGTGTCTGGGTTAGCGTAAGGTTGAGGGTTCTGCTTAGGATTAGGGAACAGGGACGGTTCAGTGGACAGTTTAGGGTCCAACAAGGGATTTGGGCTAGGGTACGGGTTAGGGTCTGGGGTAGTATGAAGTCTATTGGTTAGCGTTAGGGTCCGAAAACGGATTACGGTGAGGGTCAGTGTTAGTGGAGGGTTTCGGCTTAGGGGACGGGTTAGGATGTGGATTAGGGTTAGAGGGTTAGAGGGTTAGAGGGTTAGAGGGTTAGGGATCGGGCTCGGTTTAGGGGACAGGTTCGGGGCCGACAATGGGTTAGGTGTAGGGTACTGTTAGGGTACGTGTTGGGTTAGGGAACGGGTATGGGGTAGGGTCCAGTTTCGGGGCCGACAATGGGTTAGGATGAGGGGACGTTTTAGGCTACGGGTTAGTGTTAGTGTGTGGGTTAGGGAATGGGGACGGTTGAAGGTACAGATTAGGATCCAAGTTAGGGGAAGGGTTAGGGGATGGGTTAGTGTGAGTGTACGGGTTAGGAGTAGGGTATGGTTCGGGGAAGGGGAAGGGTTACAGTTAGGGGACGTATTAGGGTACGGGTTCGGGATCAGGCTTGCTTTAGGGTACTGTTAGGGTACATGTTAGTGTTGTGTTAGTGTATGAATTCGGATTCGGGTATGGGGTAGGGTCCAGTTTCGGGGCCGACAACGGGTTAGGCTTACGTTGCGTTTTAGGTTACGGGTTCGGGTAGGGTTGAGGGTACAGCTCAGGGTATGACAACGGGTTAGGGGACGTGTTTGTTTGTTAGGGGACGGCTTAGTGTTAGCGTTAGTGTACGGGATAGGATGAGAGTAGGGGTTAGCGTAAGGTGTGGGCGGGGGGGCGGCCCTTGGCTGAACATGCAAAGAACACATTGCAATAACACTTTGGGCCTCGTGTTCTCTTCCAGGTGTTTGACCAGAGTGCACTTTCAACTGAAGCTAAAGAAGAAATGTCCAAACTGTATCCTAATGCCCGGAGGGCTCGCCTGAAAGCAGGAGGCGATTTCCCTTACCTGTGCAGCAGTGCGGACGTGAATCTCTATGTACAGGTAGGTCCTAGGCTGGATCCCAGAGCACTTTGCACACAGAATCTGGTTGGAAACAGAAAGGGTTTTCTGATTTTCTGCTCGTCGAGGAAGAGAACTACAGAATTCTCCTCTCTCTGTAGGAATGAAGCATTGACTTGATCAATTGCTCCACATTAGGAACTCACTCACTCACAGGAGAATTCAAGCATATGAGAGCCACCTGAGGGACTCTATGCCCACTGTCCCTTTTCGAAGAGCCACAGGCCTACACTCACACACTGAAGCAGCCGTTTGGTACGACGGGACCTTGGCTCCTGGACACCAGACTTACGTGGAGTCGATCTGAATCCCACGAAGGGACTTCTCGGTCTACTCTTCATGCATGCAAACACACGCACCCAAACAAACTAACTCTACTTCTTCGAACACCTGCCTCCATGGATATTAGAATAGTGGGGAGAAATGGGTGCTTTGCAATTTGGCAAGCAGTCTCAAGAGCCTGGAAAAACCAGGACGGGGGAGTGTCGTTAGCGTACGTGTTCGGATTCCTGCACGGGTTACCGTAAGGCTTCGGGTAAGTGTGTGGGCTAGGGTGAGGGTGAGGGAACGGGGACGCTTCAGGGTCCAGGTCAGGGCGCGCCAGAGGTGGGGGGTTCGCGGACCTGTCGGGGGACGGACGCCTCAGGACTGGGAGCGGGGACCGTGGAGGGTGCAGGTCAGGGCGCGCCAGAGGTGGGGGGTTCGGAGGACGTGTCGGGGGACCGTGGAGGGTGCAGGGTAGGGCACGACAACGGGACAGGCTTACGGTCCAGGTTACGGATAAGGCTTCGTGTGAGGGTGAGGGTGAGGGTTAGTGTACGGTCGGTGAAGGGTTCTGGTTAGGGACGAGATAGGTAAGGTTTCGGGTCCAGGTACGGGTACGACAACGAGTTAGGCTTCGAGTACTTGTTAGGGTCCGGGTACGGGAATGGGTACGTGTTAGGGTACAGATGAGGGTTCGTGTCTGGGTTAGCGTAAGGTTGAGGGTTCTGCTTAGGATTAGGGAACAGGGACGGTTCAGTGGACAGTTTAGGGTCCAACAAGGGATTTGGGCTAGGGTACGGGTTAGGGTCTGGGGTAGTATGAAGTCTATTGGTTAGCGTTAGGGTCCGAAAACGGATTACGGTGAGGGTCAGTGTTAGTGGAGGGTTTCGGCTTAGGGGACGGGTTAGGATGTGGATTAGGGTTAGAGGGTTAGAGGGTTAGAGGGTTAGAGGGTTAGGGATCGGGCTCGGTTTAGGGGACAGGTTCGGGGCCGACAATGGGTTAGGTGTAGGGTACTGTTAGGGTACGTGTTGGGTTAGGGAACGGGTATGGGGTAGGGTCCAGTTTCGGGGCCGACAATGGGTTAGGATGAGGGGACGTTTTAGGCTACGGGTTAGTGTTAGTGTGTGGGTTAGGGAATGGGGACGGTTGAAGGTACAGATTAGGATCCAAGTTAGGGGAAGGGTTAGGGGATGGGTTAGTGTGAGTGTACGGGTTAGGAGTAGGGTATGGTTCGGGGAAGGGGAAGGGTTACAGTTAGGGGACGTATTAGGGTACGGGTTCGGGATCAGGCTTGCTTTAGGGTACTGTTAGGGTACATGTTAGTGTTGTGTTAGTGTATGAATTCGGATTCGGGTATGGGGTAGGGTCCAGTTTCGGGGCCGACAACGGGTTAGGCTTACGTTGCGTTTTAGGTTACGGGTTCGGGTAGGGTTGAGGGTACAGCTCAGGGTATGACAACGGGTTAGGGGACGTGTTTGTTTGTTAGGGGACGGCTTAGTGTTAGCGTTAGTGTACGGGATAGGATGAGAGTAGGGGTTAGCGTAAGGTGTGGGCGGGGGGGCGGCCCTTGGCTGAACATGCAAAGAACACATTGCAATAACACTTTGGGCCTCGTGTTCTCTTCCAGGTGTTTGACCAGAGTGCACTTTCAACTGAAGCTAAAGAAGAAATGTCCAAACTGTATCCTAATGCCCGGAGGGCTCGCCTGAAAGCAGGAGGCGATTTCCCTTACCTGTGCAGCAGTGCGGACGTGAATCTCTATGTACAGGTAGGTCCTAGGCTGGATCCCAGAGCACTTTGCACACAGAATCTGGTTGGAAACAGAAAGGGTTTTCTGATTTTCTGCTCGTCGAGGAAGAGAACTACAGAATTCTCCTCTCTCTGTAGGAATGAAGCATTGACTTGATCAATTGCTCCACATTAGGAACTCACTCACTCACAGGAGAATTCAAGCATATGAGAGCCACCTGAGGGACTCTATGCCCACTGTCCCTTTTCGAAGAGCCACAGGCCTACACTCACACACTGAAGCAGCCGTTTGGTACGACGGGACCTTGGCTCCTGGACACCAGACTTACGTGGAGTCGATCTGAATCCCACGAAGGGACTTCTCGGTCTACTCTTCATGCATGCAAACACACGCACCCAAACAAACTAACTCTACTTCTTCGAACACCTGCCTCCATGGATATTAGAATAGTGGGGAGAAATGGGTGCTTTGCAATTTGGCAAGCAGTCTCAAGAGCCTGGAAAAACCAGGACGGGGGAGTGTCGTTAGCGTACGTGTTCGGATTCCTGCACGGGTTACCGTAAGGCTTCGGGTAAGTGTGTGGGCTAGGGTGAGGGTGAGGGAACGGGGACGCTTCAGGGTCCAGGTCAGGGCGCGCCAGAGGTGGGGGGTTCGCGGACCTGTCACGGGACGGACGCCTCAGGACTGGGAGCGGGGACCGTGGAGGGTGCAGGTCAGGGCGCGCCACAGGTGGGGGGTTCGGAGGACCTGTCGGGGGACGGACGCCTCAGGACTGGGAGCGGGGACCGTGGAGGGTGCAGGTCAGCGCGCGCCAGAGGTGGGGGGTTCGAGGACCTGTCGGGGGACGGACGCCTCAGGACTGGGAGCGGGGACCGTGGAGGGTGCAGGTCAGCGCGCGCCAGAGGTGGGGGGTTCGAGGACCTGTCGGGGGACGGACGCCTCAGGACTGGGAGCGGGGACCGTGGAGGGTGCAGGTCAGCGCGCGCCAGAGGTGGGGGGTTCGAGGACCTGTCGGGGGACGGACGCCTCAGGACTGGGAGCGGGGACCGTGGAGGGTGCAGGTCAGGGCGCGCCACAGGTGGGGGGTTCGGAGGACGTGTCGGGGGACCGTGGAGGGTGCAGGGTAGGGCACGACAACGGGACAGGCTTACGGTCCAGGTTACGGATAAGGCTTCGTGTGAGGGTGAGGGTGAGGGTTAGTGTACGGTCGGTGAAGGGTTCTGGTTAGGGACGAGATAGGTAAGGTTTCGGGTCCAGGTACGGGTACGACAACGAGTTAGGCTTCGAGTACTTGTTAGGGTCCGGGTACGGGAATGGGTACGTGTTAGGGTACAGATGAGGGTTCGTGTCTGGGTTAGCGTAAGGTTGAGGGTTCTGCTTAGGATTAGGGAACAGGGACGGTTCAGTGGACAGTTTAGGGTCCAACAAGGGATTTGGGCTAGGGTACGGGTTAGGGTCTGGGGTAGTATGAAGTCTATTGGTTAGCGTTAGGGTCCGAAAACGGATTACGGTGAGGGTCAGTGTTAGTGGAGGGTTTCGGCTTAGGGGACGGGTTAGGATGTGGATTAGGGTTAGAGGGTTAGAGGGTTAGAGGGTTAGAGGGTTAGGGATCGGGCTCGGTTTAGGGGACAGGTTCGGGGCCGACAATGGGTTAGGTGTAGGGTACTGTTAGGGTACGTGTTGGGTTAGGGAACGGGTATGGGGTAGGGTCCAGTTTCGGGGCCGACAATGGGTTAGGATGAGGGGACGTTTTAGGCTACGGGTTAGTGTTAGTGTGTGGGTTAGGGAATGGGGACGGTTGAAGGTACAGATTAGGATCCAAGTTAGGGGAAGGGTTAGGGGATGGGTTAGTGTGAGTGTACGGGTTAGGAGTAGGGTATGGTTCGGGGAAGGGGAAGGGTTACAGTTAGGGGACGTATTAGGGTACGGGTTCGGGATCAGGCTTGCTTTAGGGTACTGTTAGGGTACATGTTAGTGTTGTGTTAGTGTATGAATTCGGATTCGGGTATGGGGTAGGGTCCAGTTTCGGGGCCGACAACGGGTTAGGCTTACGTTGCGTTTTAGGTTACGGGTTCGGGTAGGGTTGAGGGTACAGCTCAGGGTATGACAACGGGTTAGGGGACGTGTTTGTTTGTTAGGGGACGGCTTAGTGTTAGCGTTAGTGTACGGGATAGGATGAGAGTAGGGGTTAGCGTAAGGTGTGGGCGGGGGGGCGGCCCTTGGCTGAACATGCAAAGAACACATTGCAATAACACTTTGGGCCTCGTGTTCTCTTCCAGGTGTTTGACCAGAGTGCACTTTCAACTGAAGCTAAAGAAGAAATGTCCAAACTGTATCCTAATGCCCGGAGGGCTCGCCTGAAAGCAGGAGGCGATTTCCCTTACCTGTGCAGCAGTGCGGACGTGAATCTCTATGTACAGGTAGGTCCTAGGCTGGATCCCAGAGCACTTTGCACACAGAATCTGGTTGGAAACAGAAAGGGTTTTCTGATTTTCTGCTCGTCGAGGAAGAGAACTACAGAATTCTCCTCTCTCTGTAGGAATGAAGCATTGACTTGATCAATTGCTCCACATTAGGAACTCACTCACTCACAGGAGAATTCAAGCATATGAGAGCCACCTGAGGGACTCTATGCCCACTGTCCCTTTTCGAAGAGCCACAGGCCTACACTCACACACTGAAGCAGCCGTTTGGTACGACGGGACCTTGGCTCCTGGACACCAGACTTACGTGGAGTCGATCTGAATCCCACGAAGGGACTTCTCGGTCTACTCTTCATGCATGCAAACACACGCACCCAAACAAACTAACTCTACTTCTTCGAACACCTGCCTCCATGGATATTAGAATAGTGGGGAGAAATGGGTGCTTTGCAATTTGGCAAGCAGTCTCAAGAGCCTGGAAAAACCAGGACGGGGGAGTGTCGTTAGCGTACGTGTTCGGATTCCTGCACGGGTTACCGTAAGGCTTCGGGTAAGTGTGTGGGCTAGGGTGAGGGTGAGGGAACGGGGACGCTTCAGGGTCCAGGTCAGGGCGCGCCAGAGGTGGGGGGTTCGCGGACCTGTCACGGGACGGACGCCTCAGGACTGGGAGCGGGGACCGTGGAGGGTGCAGGTCAGGGCGCGCCACAGGTGGGGGGTTCGGAGGACCTGTCGGGGGACGGACGCCTCAGGACTGGGAGCGGGGACCGTGGAGGGTGCAGGTCAGCGCGCGCCAGAGGTGGGGGGTTCGAGGACCTGTCGGGGGACGGACGCCTCAGGACTGGGAGCGGGGACCGTGGAGGGTGCAGGTCAGCGCGCGCCAGAGGTGGGGGGTTCGAGGACCTGTCGGGGGACGGACGCCTCAGGACTGGGAGCGGGGACCGTGGAGGGTGCAGGTCAGCGCGCGCCAGAGGTGGGGGGTTCGAGGACCTGTCGGGGGACGGACGCCTCAGGACTGGGAGCGGGGACCGTGGAGGGTGCAGGTCAGGGCGCGCCACAGGTGGGGGGTTCGGAGGACGTGTCGGGGGACCGTGGAGGGTGCAGGGTAGGGCACGACAACGGGACAGGCTTACGGTCCAGGTTACGGATAAGGCTTCGTGTGAGGGTGAGGGTGAGGGTTAGTGTACGGTCGGTGAAGGGTTCTGGTTAGGGACGAGATAGGTAAGGTTTCGGGTCCAGGTACGGGTACGACAACGAGTTAGGCTTCGAGTACTTGTTAGGGTCCGGGTACGGGAATGGGTACGTGTTAGGGTACAGATGAGGGTTCGTGTCTGGGTTAGCGTAAGGTTGAGGGTTCTGCTTAGGATTAGGGAACAGGGACGGTTCAGTGGACAGTTTAGGGTCCAACAAGGGATTTGGGCTAGGGTACGGGTTAGGGTCTGGGGTAGTATGAAGTCTATTGGTTAGCGTTAGGGTCCGAAAACGGATTACGGTGAGGGTCAGTGTTAGTGGAGGGTTTCGGCTTAGGGGACGGGTTAGGATGTGGATTAGGGTTAGAGGGTTAGAGGGTTAGAGGGTTAGAGGGTTAGGGATCGGGCTCGGTTTAGGGGACAGGTTCGGGGCCGACAATGGGTTAGGTGTAGGGTACTGTTAGGGTACGTGTTGGGTTAGGGAACGGGTATGGGGTAGGGTCCAGTTTCGGGGCCGACAATGGGTTAGGATGAGGGGACGTTTTAGGCTACGGGTTAGTGTTAGTGTGTGGGTTAGGGAATGGGGACGGTTGAAGGTACAGATTAGGATCCAAGTTAGGGGAAGGGTTAGGGGATGGGTTAGTGTGAGTGTACGGGTTAGGAGTAGGGTATGGTTCGGGGAAGGGGAAGGGTTACAGTTAGGGGACGTATTAGGGTACGGGTTCGGGATCAGGCTTGCTTTAGGGTACTGTTAGGGTACATGTTAGTGTTGTGTTAGTGTATGAATTCGGATTCGGGTATGGGGTAGGGTCCAGTTTCGGGGCCGACAACGGGTTAGGCTTACGTTGCGTTTTAGGTTACGGGTTCGGGTAGGGTTGAGGGTACAGCTCAGGGTATGACAACGGGTTAGGGGACGTGTTTGTTTGTTAGGGGACGGCTTAGTGTTAGCGTTAGTGTACGGGATAGGATGAGAGTAGGGGTTAGCGTAAGGTGTGGGCGGGGGGGCGGCCCTTGGCTGAACATGCAAAGAACACATTGCAATAACACTTTGGGCCTCGTGTTCTCTTCCAGGTGTTTGACCAGAGTGCACTTTCAACTGAAGCTAAAGAAGAAATGTCCAAACTGTATCCTAATGCCCGGAGGGCTCGCCTGAAAGCAGGAGGCGATTTCCCTTACCTGTGCAGCAGTGCGGACGTGAATCTCTATGTACAGGTAGGTCCTAGGCTGGATCCCAGAGCACTTTGCACACAGAATCTGGTTGGAAACAGAAAGGGTTTTCTGATTTTCTGCTCGTCGAGGAAGAGAACTACAGAATTCTCCTCTCTCTGTAGGAATGAAGCATTGACTTGATCAATTGCTCCACATTAGGAACTCACTCACTCACAGGAGAATTCAAGCATATGAGAGCCACCTGAGGGACTCTATGCCCACTGTCCCTTTTCGAAGAGCCACAGGCCTACACTCACACACTGAAGCAGCCGTTTGGTACGACGGGACCTTGGCTCCTGGACACCAGACTTACGTGGAGTCGATCTGAATCCCACGAAGGGACTTCTCGGTCTACTCTTCATGCATGCAAACACACGCACCCAAACAAACTAACTCTACTTCTTCGAACACCTGCCTCCATGGATATTAGAATAGTGGGGAGAAATGGGTGCTTTGCAATTTGGCAAGCAGTCTCAAGAGCCTGGAAAAACCAGGACGGGGGAGTGTCGTTAGCGTACGTGTTCGGATTCCTGCACGGGTTACCGTAAGGCTTCGGGTAAGTGTGTGGGCTAGGGTGAGGGTGAGGGAACGGGGACGCTTCAGGGTCCAGGTCAGGGCGCGCCAGAGGTGGGGGGTTCGCGGACCTGTCACGGGACGGACGCCTCAGGACTGGGAGCGGGGACCGTGGAGGGTGCAGGTCAGGGCGCGCCACAGGTGGGGGGTTCGGAGGACGTGTCGGGGGACCGTGGAGGGTGCAGGGTAGGGCACGACAACGGGACAGGCTTACGGTCCAGGTTACGGATAAGGCTTCGTGTGAGGGTGAGGGTGAGGGTTAGTGTACGGTCGGTGAAGGGTTCTGGTTAGGGACGAGATAGGTAAGGTTTCGGGTCCAGGTACGGGTACGACAACGAGTTAGGCTTCGAGTACTTGTTAGGGTCCGGGTACGGGAATGGGTACGTGTTAGGGTACAGATGAGGGTTCGTGTCTGGGTTAGCGTAAGGTTGAGGGTTCTGCTTAGGATTAGGGAACAGGGACGGTTCAGTGGACAGTTTAGGGTCCAACAAGGGATTTGGGCTAGGGTACGGGTTAGGGTCTGGGGTAGTATGAAGTCTATTGGTTAGCGTTAGGGTCCGAAAACGGATTACGGTGAGGGTCAGTGTTAGTGGAGGGTTTCGGCTTAGGGGACGGGTTAGGATGTGGATTAGGGTTAGAGGGTTAGAGGGTTAGAGGGTTAGAGGGTTAGGGATCGGGCTCGGTTTAGGGGACAGGTTCGGGGCCGACAATGGGTTAGGTGTAGGGTACTGTTAGGGTACGTGTTGGGTTAGGGAACGGGTATGGGGTAGGGTCCAGTTTCGGGGCCGACAATGGGTTAGGATGAGGGGACGTTTTAGGCTACGGGTTAGTGTTAGTGTGTGGGTTAGGGAATGGGGACGGTTGAAGGTACAGATTAGGATCCAAGTTAGGGGAAGGGTTAGGGGATGGGTTAGTGTGAGTGTACGGGTTAGGAGTAGGGTATGGTTCGGGGAAGGGGAAGGGTTACAGTTAGGGGACGTATTAGGGTACGGGTTCGGGATCAGGCTTGCTTTAGGGTACTGTTAGGGTACATGTTAGTGTTGTGTTAGTGTATGAATTCGGATTCGGGTATGGGGTAGGGTCCAGTTTCGGGGCCGACAACGGGTTAGGCTTACGTTGCGTTTTAGGTTACGGGTTCGGGTAGGGTTGAGGGTACAGCTCAGGGTATGACAACGGGTTAGGGGACGTGTTTGTTTGTTAGGGGACGGCTTAGTGTTAGCGTTAGTGTACGGGATAGGATGAGAGTAGGGGTTAGCGTAAGGTGTGGGCGGGGGGGCGGCCCTTGGCTGAACATGCAAAGAACACATTGCAATAACACTTTGGGCCTCGTGTTCTCTTCCAGGTGTTTGACCAGAGTGCACTTTCAACTGAAGCTAAAGAAGAAATGTCCAAACTGTATCCTAATGCCCGGAGGGCTCGCCTGAAAGCAGGAGGCGATTTCCCTTACCTGTGCAGCAGTGCGGACGTGAATCTCTATGTACAGGTAGGTCCTAGGCTGGATCCCAGAGCACTTTGCACACAGAATCTGGTTGGAAACAGAAAGGGTTTTCTGATTTTCTGCTCGTCGAGGAAGAGAACTACAGAATTCTCCTCTCTCTGTAGGAATGAAGCATTGACTTGATCAATTGCTCCACATTAGGAACTCACTCACTCACAGGAGAATTCAAGCATATGAGAGCCACCTGAGGGACTCTATGCCCACTGTCCCTTTTCGAAGAGCCACAGGCCTACACTCACACACTGAAGCAGCCGTTTGGTACGACGGGACCTTGGCTCCTGGACACCAGACTTACGTGGAGTCGATCTGAATCCCACGAAGGGACTTCTCGGTCTACTCTTCATGCATGCAAACACACGCACCCAAACAAACTAACTCTACTTCTTCGAACACCTGCCTCCATGGATATTAGAATAGTGGGGAGAAATGGGTGCTTTGCAATTTGGCAAGCAGTCTCAAGAGCCTGGAAAAACCAGGACGGGGGAGTGTCGTTAGCGTACGTGTTCGGATTCCTGCACGGGTTACCGTAAGGCTTCGGGTAAGTGTGTGGGCTAGGGTGAGGGTGAGGGAACGGGGACGCTTCAGGGTCCAGGTCAGGGCGCGCCAGAGGTGGGGGGTTCGCGGACCTGTCACGGGACGGACGCCTCAGGACTGGGAGCGGGGACCGTGGAGGGTGCAGGTCAGGGCGCGCCACAGGTGGGGGGTTCGGAGGACGTGTCGGGGGACCGTGGAGGGTGCAGGGTAGGGCACGACAACGGGACAGGCTTACGGTCCAGGTTACGGATAAGGCTTCGTGTGAGGGTGAGGGTGAGGGTTAGTGTACGGTCGGTGAAGGGTTCTGGTTAGGGACGAGATAGGTAAGGTTTCGGGTCCAGGTACGGGTACGACAACGAGTTAGGCTTCGAGTACTTGTTAGGGTCCGGGTACGGGAATGGGTACGTGTTAGGGTACAGATGAGGGTTCGTGTCTGGGTTAGCGTAAGGTTGAGGGTTCTGCTTAGGATTAGGGAACAGGGACGGTTCAGTGGACAGTTTAGGGTCCAACAAGGGATTTG
Organism: Pseudorca crassidens; assembly: GCF_039906515.1. Classification (NCBI taxonomy): domain Eukaryota; kingdom Metazoa; phylum Chordata; class Mammalia; order Artiodactyla; family Delphinidae; genus Pseudorca; species Pseudorca crassidens. Next base: position 86,531 of record NW_027136171.1, on the reverse strand, counting down.
GGCTAGGGTACGGGTTAGGGTCTGGGGTAGTATGAAGTCTATTGGTTAGCGTTAGGGTCCGAAAACGGATTACGGTGAGGGTCAGTGTTAGTGGAGGGTTTCGGCTTAGGGGACGGGTTAGGATGTGGATTAGGGTTAGAGGGTTAGAGGGTTAGAGGGTTAGAGGGTTAGGGATCGGGCTCGGTTTAGGGGACAGGTTCGGGGCCGACAATGGGTTAGGTGTAGGGTACTGTTAGGGTACGTGTTGGGTTAGGGAACGGGTATGGGGTAGGGTCCAGTTTCGGGGCCGACAATGGGTTAGGATGAGGGGACGTTTTAGGCTACGGGTTAGTGTTAGTGTGTGGGTTAGGGAATGGGGACGGTTGAAGGTACAGATTAGGATCCAAGTTAGGGGAAGGGTTAGGGGATGGGTTAGTGTGAGTGTACGGGTTAGGAGTAGGGTATGGTTCGGGGAAGGGGAAGGGTTACAGTTAGGGGACGTATTAGGGTACGGGTTCGGGATCAGGCTTGCTTTAGGGTACTGTTAGGGTACATGTTAGTGTTGTGTTAGTGTATGAATTCGGATTCGGGTATGGGGTAGGGTCCAGTTTCGGGGCCGACAACGGGTTAGGCTTACGTTGCGTTTTAGGTTACGGGTTCGGGTAGGGTTGAGGGTACAGCTCAGGGTATGACAACGGGTTAGGGGACGTGTTTGTTTGTTAGGGGACGGCTTAGTGTTAGCGTTAGTGTACGGGATAGGATGAGAGTAGGGGTTAGCGTAAGGTGTGGGCGGGGGGGCGGCCCTTGGCTGAACATGCAAAGAACACATTGCAATAACACTTTGGGCCTCGTGTTCTCTTCCAGGTGTTTGACCAGAGTGCACTTTCAACTGAAGCTAAAGAAGAAATGTCCAAACTGTATCCTAATGCCCGGAGGGCTCGCCTGAAAGCAGGAGGCGATTTCCCTTACCTGTGCAGCAGTGCGGACGTGAATCTCTATGTACAGGTAGGTCCTAGGCTGGATCCCAGAGCACTTTGCACACAGAATCTGGTTGGAAACAGAAAGGGTTTTCTGATTTTCTGCTCGTCGAGGAAGAGAACTACAGAATTCTCCTCTCTCTGTAGGAATGAAGCATTGACTTGATCAATTGCTCCACATTAGGAACTCACTCACTCACAGGAGAATTCAAGCATATGAGAGCCACCTGAGGGACTCTATGCCCACTGTCCCTTTTCGAAGAGCCACAGGCCTACACTCACACACTGAAGCAGCCGTTTGGTACGACGGGACCTTGGCTCCTGGACACCAGACTTACGTGGAGTCGATCTGAATCCCACGAAGGGACTTCTCGGTCTACTCTTCATGCATGCAAACACACGCACCCAAACAAACTAACTCTACTTCTTCGAACACCTGCCTCCATGGATATTAGAATAGTGGGGAGAAATGGGTGCTTTGCAATTTGGCAAGCAGTCTCAAGAGCCTGGAAAAACCAGGACGGGGGAGTGTCGTTAGCGTACGTGTTCGGATTCCTGCACGGGTTACCGTAAGGCTTCGGGTAAGTGTGTGGGCTAGGGTGAGGGTGAGGGAACGGGGACGCTTCAGGGTCCAGGTCAGGGCGCGCCAGAGGTGGGGGGTTCGCGGACCTGTCACGGGACGGACGCCTCAGGACTGGGAGCGGGGACCGTGGAGGGTGCAGGTCAGGGCGCGCCACAGGTGGGGGGTTCGGAGGACCTGTCGGGGGACGGACGCCTCAGGACTGGGAGCGGGGACCGTGGAGGGTGCAGGTCAGCGCGCGCCAGAGGTGGGGGGTTCGAGGACCTGTCGGGGGACGGACGCCTCAGGACTGGGAGCGGGGACCGTGGAGGGTGCAGGTCAGCGCGCGCCAGAGGTGGGGGGTTCGAGGACCTGTCGGGGGACGGACGCCTCAGGACTGGGAGCGGGGACCGTGGAGGGTGCAGGTCAGCGCGCGCCAGAGGTGGGGGGTTCGAGGACCTGTCGGGGGACGGACGCCTCAGGACTGGGAGCGGGGACCGTGGAGGGTGCAGGTCAGGGCGCGCCAGAGGTGGGGGGTTCGAGGACCTGTCGGGGGACGGACGCCTCAGGACTGGGAGCGGGGACCGTGGAGGGTGCAGGTCAGGGCGCGCCACAGGTGGGGGGTTCGGAGGACGTGTCGGGGGACCGTGGAGGGTGCAGGGTAGGGCACGACAACGGGACAGGCTTACGGTCCAGGTTACGGATAAGGCTTCGTGTGAGGGTGAGGGTGAGGGTTAGTGTACGGTCGGTGAAGGGTTCTGGTTAGGGACGAGATAGGTAAGGTTTCGGGTCCAGGTACGGGTACGACAACGAGTTAGGCTTCGAGTACTTGTTAGGGTCCGGGTACGGGAATGGGTACGTGTTAGGGTACAGATGAGGGTTCGTGTCTGGGTTAGCGTAAGGTTGAGGGTTCTGCTTAGGATTAGGGAACAGGGACGGTTCAGTGGACAGTTTAGGGTCCAACAAGGGATTTGGGCTAGGGTACGGGTTAGGGTCTGGGGTAGTATGAAGTCTATTGGTTAGCGTTAGGGTCCGAAAACGGATTACGGTGAGGGTCAGTGTTAGTGGAGGGTTTCGGCTTAGGGGACGGGTTAGGATGTGGATTAGGGTTAGAGGGTTAGAGGGTTAGAGGGTTAGAGGGTTAGGGATCGGGCTCGGTTTAGGGGACAGGTTCGGGGCCGACAATGGGTTAGGTGTAGGGTACTGTTAGGGTACGTGTTGGGTTAGGGAACGGGTATGGGGTAGGGTCCAGTTTCGGGGCCGACAATGGGTTAGGATGAGGGGACGTTTTAGGCTACGGGTTAGTGTTAGTGTGTGGGTTAGGGAATGGGGACGGTTGAAGGTACAGATTAGGATCCAAGTTAGGGGAAGGGTTAGGGGATGGGTTAGTGTGAGTGTACGGGTTAGGAGTAGGGTATGGTTCGGGGAAGGGGAAGGGTTACAGTTAGGGGACGTATTAGGGTACGGGTTCGGGATCAGGCTTGCTTTAGGGTACTGTTAGGGTACATGTTAGTGTTGTGTTAGTGTATGAATTCGGATTCGGGTATGGGGTAGGGTCCAGTTTCGGGGCCGACAACGGGTTAGGCTTACGTTGCGTTTTAGGTTACGGGTTCGGGTAGGGTTGAGGGTACAGCTCAGGGTATGACAACGGGTTAGGGGACGTGTTTGTTTGTTAGGGGACGGCTTAGTGTTAGCGTTAGTGTACGGGATAGGATGAGAGTAGGGGTTAGCGTAAGGTGTGGGCGGGGGGGCGGCCCTTGGCTGAACATGCAAAGAACACATTGCAATAACACTTTGGGCCTCGTGTTCTCTTCCAGGTGTTTGACCAGAGTGCACTTTCAACTGAAGCTAAAGAAGAAATGTCCAAACTGTATCCTAATGCCCGGAGGGCTCGCCTGAAAGCAGGAGGCGATTTCCCTTACCTGTGCAGCAGTGCGGACGTGAATCTCTATGTACAGGTAGGTCCTAGGCTGGATCCCAGAGCACTTTGCACACAGAATCTGGTTGGAAACAGAAAGGGTTTTCTGATTTTCTGCTCGTCGAGGAAGAGAACTACAGAATTCTCCTCTCTCTGTAGGAATGAAGCATTGACTTGATCAATTGCTCCACATTAGGAACTCACTCACTCACAGGAGAATTCAAGCATATGAGAGCCACCTGAGGGACTCTATGCCCACTGTCCCTTTTCGAAGAGCCACAGGCCTACACTCACACACTGAAGCAGCCGTTTGGTACGACGGGACCTTGGCTCCTGGACACCAGACTTACGTGGAGTCGATCTGAATCCCACGAAGGGACTTCTCGGTCTACTCTTCATGCATGCAAACACACGCACCCAAACAAACTAACTCTACTTCTTCGAACACCTGCCTCCATGGATATTAGAATAGTGGGGAGAAATGGGTGCTTTGCAATTTGGCAAGCAGTCTCAAGAGCCTGGAAAAACCAGGACGGGGGAGTGTCGTTAGCGTACGTGTTCGGATTCCTGCACGGGTTACCGTAAGGCTTCGGGTAAGTGTGTGGGCTAGGGTGAGGGTGAGGGAACGGGGACGCTTCAGGGTCCAGGTCAGGGCGCGCCAGAGGTGGGGGGTTCGCGGACCTGTCACGGGACGGACGCCTCAGGACTGGGAGCGGGGACCGTGGAGGGTGCAGGTCAGGGCGCGCCACAGGTGGGGGGTTCGGAGGACCTGTCGGGGGACCGTGGAGGGTGCAGGGTAGGGCACGACAACGGGACAGGCTTACGGTCCAGGTTACGGATAAGGCTTCGTGTGAGGGTGAGGGTGAGGGTTAGTGTACGGTCGGTGAAGGGTTCTGGTTAGGGACGAGATAGGTAAGGTTTCGGGTCCAGGTACGGGTACGACAACGAGTTAGGCTTCGAGTACTTGTTAGGGTCCGGGTACGGGAATGGGTACGTGTTAGGGTACAGATGAGGGTTCGTGTCTGGGTTAGCGTAAGGTTGAGGGTTCTGCTTAGGATTAGGGAACAGGGACGGTTCAGTGGACAGTTTAGGGTCCAACAAGGGATTTGGGCTAGGGTACGGGTTAGGGTCTGGGGTAGTATGAAGTCTATTGGTTAGCGTTAGGGTCCGAAAACGGATTACGGTGAGGGTCAGTGTTAGTGGAGGGTTTCGGCTTAGGGGACGGGTTAGGATGTGGATTAGGGTTAGAGGGTTAGAGGGTTAGAGGGTTAGAGGGTTAGGGATCGGGCTCGGTTTAGGGGACAGGTTCGGGGCCGACAATGGGTTAGGTGTAGGGTACTGTTAGGGTACGTGTTGGGTTAGGGAACGGGTATGGGGTAGGGTCCAGTTTCGGGGCCGACAATGGGTTAGGATGAGGGGACGTTTTAGGCTACGGGTTAGTGTTAGTGTGTGGGTTAGGGAATGGGGACGGTTGAAGGTACAGATTAGGATCCAAGTTAGGGGAAGGGTTAGGGGATGGGTTAGTGTGAGTGTACGGGTTAGGAGTAGGGTATGGTTCGGGGAAGGGGAAGGGTTACAGTTAGGGGACGTATTAGGGTACGGGTTCGGGATCAGGCTTGCTTTAGGGTACTGTTAGGGTACATGTTAGTGTTGTGTTAGTGTATGAATTCGGATTCGGGTATGGGGTAGGGTCCAGTTTCGGGGCCGACAACGGGTTAGGCTTACGTTGCGTTTTAGGTTACGGGTTCGGGTAGGGTTGAGGGTACAGCTCAGGGTATGACAACGGGTTAGGGGACGTGTTTGTTTGTTAGGGGACGGCTTAGTGTTAGCGTTAGTGTACGGGATAGGATGAGAGTAGGGGTTAGCGTAAGGTGTGGGCGGGGGGGCGGCCCTTGGCTGAACATGCAAAGAACACATTGCAATAACACTTTGGGCCTCGTGTTCTCTTCCAGGTGTTTGACCAGAGTGCACTTTCAACTGAAGCTAAAGAAGAAATGTCCAAACTGTATCCTAATGCCCGGAGGGCTCGCCTGAAAGCAGGAGGCGATTTCCCTTACCTGTGCAGCAGTGCGGACGTGAATCTCTATGTACAGGTAGGTCCTAGGCTGGATCCCAGAGCACTTTGCACACAGAATCTGGTTGGAAACAGAAAGGGTTTTCTGATTTTCTGCTCGTCGAGGAAGAGAACTACAGAATTCTCCTCTCTCTGTAGGAATGAAGCATTGACTTGATCAATTGCTCCACATTAGGAACTCACTCACTCACAGGAGAATTCAAGCATATGAGAGCCACCTGAGGGACTCTATGCCCACTGTCCCTTTTCGAAGAGCCACAGGCCTACACTCACACACTGAAGCAGCCGTTTGGTACGACGGGACCTTGGCTCCTGGACACCAGACTTACGTGGAGTCGATCTGAATCCCACGAAGGGACTTCTCGGTCTACTCTTCATGCATGCAAACACACGCACCCAAACAAACTAACTCTACTTCTTCGAACACCTGCCTCCATGGATATTAGAATAGTGGGGAGAAATGGGTGCTTTGCAATTTGGCAAGCAGTCTCAAGAGCCTGGAAAAACCAGGACGGGGGAGTGTCGTTAGCGTACGTGTTCGGATTCCTGCACGGGTTACCGTAAGGCTTCGGGTAAGTGTGTGGGCTAGGGTGAGGGTGAGGGAACGGGGACGCTTCAGGGTCCAGGTCAGGGCGCGCCAGAGGTGGGGGGTTCGCGGACCTGTCGGGGGACGGACGCCTCAGGACTGGGAGCGGGGACCGTGGAGGGTGCAGGTCAGGGCGCGCCAGAGGTGGGGGGTTCGGAGGACGTGTCGGGGGACCGTGGAGGGTGCAGGGTAGGGCACGACAACGGGACAGGCTTACGGTCCAGGTTACGGATAAGGCTTCGTGTGAGGGTGAGGGTGAGGGTTAGTGTACGGTCGGTGAAGGGTTCTGGTTAGGGACGAGATAGGTAAGGTTTCGGGTCCAGGTACGGGTACGACAACGAGTTAGGCTTCGAGTACTTGTTAGGGTCCGGGTACGGGAATGGGTACGTGTTAGGGTACAGATGAGGGTTCGTGTCTGGGTTAGCGTAAGGTTGAGGGTTCTGCTTAGGATTAGGGAACAGGGACGGTTCAGTGGACAGTTTAGGGTCCAACAAGGGATTTGGGCTAGGGTACGGGTTAGGGTCTGGGGTAGTATGAAGTCTATTGGTTAGCGTTAGGGTCCGAAAACGGATTACGGTGAGGGTCAGTGTTAGTGGAGGGTTTCGGCTTAGGGGACGGGTTAGGATGTGGATTAGGGTTAGAGGGTTAGAGGGTTAGAGGGTTAGAGGGTTAGGGATCGGGCTCGGTTTAGGGGACAGGTTCGGGGCCGACAATGGGTTAGGTGTAGGGTACTGTTAGGGTACGTGTTGGGTTAGGGAACGGGTATGGGGTAGGGTCCAGTTTCGGGGCCGACAATGGGTTAGGATGAGGGGACGTTTTAGGCTACGGGTTAGTGTTAGTGTGTGGGTTAGGGAATGGGGACGGTTGAAGGTACAGATTAGGATCCAAGTTAGGGGAAGGGTTAGGGGATGGGTTAGTGTGAGTGTACGGGTTAGGAGTAGGGTATGGTTCGGGGAAGGGGAAGGGTTACAGTTAGGGGACGTATTAGGGTACGGGTTCGGGATCAGGCTTGCTTTAGGGTACTGTTAGGGTACATGTTAGTGTTGTGTTAGTGTATGAATTCGGATTCGGGTATGGGGTAGGGTCCAGTTTCGGGGCCGACAACGGGTTAGGCTTACGTTGCGTTTTAGGTTACGGGTTCGGGTAGGGTTGAGGGTACAGCTCAGGGTATGACAACGGGTTAGGGGACGTGTTTGTTTGTTAGGGGACGGCTTAGTGTTAGCGTTAGTGTACGGGATAGGATGAGAGTAGGGGTTAGCGTAAGGTGTGGGCGGGGGGGCGGCCCTTGGCTGAACATGCAAAGAACACATTGCAATAACACTTTGGGCCTCGTGTTCTCTTCCAGGTGTTTGACCAGAGTGCACTTTCAACTGAAGCTAAAGAAGAAATGTCCAAACTGTATCCTAATGCCCGGAGGGCTCGCCTGAAAGCAGGAGGCGATTTCCCTTACCTGTGCAGCAGTGCGGACGTGAATCTCTATGTACAGGTAGGTCCTAGGCTGGATCCCAGAGCACTTTGCACACAGAATCTGGTTGGAAACAGAAAGGGTTTTCTGATTTTCTGCTCGTCGAGGAAGAGAACTACAGAATTCTCCTCTCTCTGTAGGAATGAAGCATTGACTTGATCAATTGCTCCACATTAGGAACTCACTCACTCACAGGAGAATTCAAGCATATGAGAGCCACCTGAGGGACTCTATGCCCACTGTCCCTTTTCGAAGAGCCACAGGCCTACACTCACACACTGAAGCAGCCGTTTGGTACGACGGGACCTTGGCTCCTGGACACCAGACTTACGTGGAGTCGATCTGAATCCCACGAAGGGACTTCTCGGTCTACTCTTCATGCATGCAAACACACGCACCCAAACAAACTAACTCTACTTCTTCGAACACCTGCCTCCATGGATATTAGAATAGTGGGGAGAAATGGGTGCTTTGCAATTTGGCAAGCAGTCTCAAGAGCCTGGAAAAACCAGGACGGGGGAGTGTCGTTAGCGTACGTGTTCGGATTCCTGCACGGGTTACCGTAAGGCTTCGGGTAAGTGTGTGGGCTAGGGTGAGGGTGAGGGAACGGGGACGCTTCAGGGTCCAGGTCAGGGCGCGCCAGAGGTGGGGGGTTCGCGGACCTGTCACGGGACGGACGCCTCAGGACTGGGAGCGGGGACCGTGGAGGGTGCAGGTCAGGGCGCGCCACAGGTGGGGGGTTCGGAGGACCTGTCGGGGGACGGACGCCTCAGGACTGGGAGCGGGGACCGTGGAGGGTGCAGGTCAGCGCGCGCCAGAGGTGGGGGGTTCGAGGACCTGTCGGGGGACGGACGCCTCAGGACTGGGAGCGGGGACCGTGGAGGGTGCAGGTCAGCGCGCGCCAGAGGTGGGGGGTTCGAGGACCTGTCGGGGGACGGACGCCTCAGGACTGGGAGCGGGGACCGTGGAGGGTGCAGGTCAGCGCGCGCCAGAGGTGGGGGGTTCGAGGACCTGTCGGGGGACGGACGCCTCAGGACTGGGAGCGGGGACCGTGGAGGGTGCAGGTCAGGGCGCGCCACAGGTGGGGGGTTCGGAGGACGTGTCGGGGGACCGTGGAGGGTGCAGGGTAGGGCACGACAACGGGACAGGCTTACGGTCCAGGTTACGGATAAGGCTTCGTGTGAGGGTGAGGGTGAGGGTTAGTGTACGGTCGGTGAAGGGTTCTGGTTAGGGACGAGATAGGTAAGGTTTCGGGTCCAGGTACGGGTACGACAACGAGTTAGGCTTCGAGTACTTGTTAGGGTCCGGGTACGGGAATGGGTACGTGTTAGGGTACAGATGAGGGTTCGTGTCTGGGTTAGCGTAAGGTTGAGGGTTCTGCTTAGGATTAGGGAACAGGGACGGTTCAGTGGACAGTTTAGGGTCCAACAAGGGATTTGGGCTAGGGTACGGGTTAGGGTCTGGGGTAGTATGAAGTCTATTGGTTAGCGTTAGGGTCCGAAAACGGATTACGGTGAGGGTCAGTGTTAGTGGAGGGTTTCGGCTTAGGGGACGGGTTAGGATGTGGATTAGGGTTAGAGGGTTAGAGGGTTAGAGGGTTAGAGGGTTAGGGATCGGGCTCGGTTTAGGGGACAGGTTCGGGGCCGACAATGGGTTAGGTGTAGGGTACTGTTAGGGTACGTGTTGGGTTAGGGAACGGGTATGGGGTAGGGTCCAGTTTCGGGGCCGACAATGGGTTAGGATGAGGGGACGTTTTAGGCTACGGGTTAGTGTTAGTGTGTGGGTTAGGGAATGGGGACGGTTGAAGGTACAGATTAGGATCCAAGTTAGGGGAAGGGTTAGGGGATGGGTTAGTGTGAGTGTACGGGTTAGGAGTAGGGTATGGTTCGGGGAAGGGGAAGGGTTACAGTTAGGGGACGTATTAGGGTACGGGTTCGGGATCAGGCTTGCTTTAGGGTACTGTTAGGGTACATGTTAGTGTTGTGTTAGTGTATGAATTCGGATTCGGGTATGGGGTAGGGTCCAGTTTCGGGGCCGACAACGGGTTAGGCTTACGTTGCGTTTTAGGTTACGGGTTCGGGTAGGGTTGAGGGTACAGCTCAGGGTATGACAACGGGTTAGGGGACGTGTTTGTTTGTTAGGGGACGGCTTAGTGTTAGCGTTAGTGTACGGGATAGGATGAGAGTAGGGGTTAGCGTAAGGTGTGGGCGGGGGGGCGGCCCTTGGCTGAACATGCAAAGAACACATTGCAATAACACTTTGGGCCTCGTGTTCTCTTCCAGGTGTTTGACCAGAGTGCACTTTCAACTGAAGCTAAAGAAGAAATGTCCAAACTGTATCCTAATGCCCGGAGGGCTCGCCTGAAAGCAGGAGGCGATTTCCCTTACCTGTGCAGCAGTGCGGACGTGAATCTCTATGTACAGGTAGGTCCTAGGCTGGATCCCAGAGCACTTTGCACACAGAATCTGGTTGGAAACAGAAAGGGTTTTCTGATTTTCTGCTCGTCGAGGAAGAGAACTACAGAATTCTCCTCTCTCTGTAGGAATGAAGCATTGACTTGATCAATTGCTCCACATTAGGAACTCACTCACTCACAGGAGAATTCAAGCATATGAGAGCCACCTGAGGGACTCTATGCCCACTGTCCCTTTTCGAAGAGCCACAGGCCTACACTCACACACTGAAGCAGCCGTTTGGTACGACGGGACCTTGGCTCCTGGACACCAGACTTACGTGGAGTCGATCTGAATCCCACGAAGGGACTTCTCGGTCTACTCTTCATGCATGCAAACACACGCACCCAAACAAACTAACTCTACTTCTTCGAACACCTGCCTCCATGGATATTAGAATAGTGGGGAGAAATGGGTGCTTTGCAATTTGGCAAGCAGTCTCAAGAGCCTGGAAAAACCAGGACGGGGGAGTGTCGTTAGCGTACGTGTTCGGATTCCTGCACGGGTTACCGTAAGGCTTCGGGTAAGTGTGTGGGCTAGGGTGAGGGTGAGGGAACGGGGACGCTTCAGGGTCCAGGTCAGGGCGCGCCAGAGGTGGGGGGTTCGCGGACCTGTCACGGGACGGACGCCTCAGGACTGGGAGCGGGGACCGTGGAGGGTGCAGGTCAGGGCGCGCCACAGGTGGGGGGTTCGGAGGACGTGTCGGGGGACCGTGGAGGGTGCAGGGTAGGGCACGACAACGGGACAGGCTTACGGTCCAGGTTACGGATAAGGCTTCGTGTGAGGGTGAGGGTGAGGGTTAGTGTACGGTCGGTGAAGGGTTCTGGTTAGGGACGAGATAGGTAAGGTTTCGGGTCCAGGTACGGGTACGACAACGAGTTAGGCTTCGAGTACTTGTTAGGGTCCGGGTACGGGAATGGGTACGTGTTAGGGTACAGATGAGGGTTCGTGTCTGGGTTAGCGTAAGGTTGAGGGTTCTGCTTAGGATTAGGGAACAGGGACGGTTCAGTGGACAGTTTAGGGTCCAACAAGGGATTTGGGCTAGGGTACGGGTTAGGGTCTGGGGTAGTATGAAGTCTATTGGTTAGCGTTAGGGTCCGAAAACGGATTACGGTGAGGGTCAGTGTTAGTGGAGGGTTTCGGCTTAGGGGACGGGTTAGGATGTGGATTAGGGTTAGAGGGTTAGAGGGTTAGAGGGTTAGAGGGTTAGGGATCGGGCTCGGTTTAGGGGACAGGTTCGGGGCCGACAATGGGTTAGGTGTAGGGTACTGTTAGGGTACGTGTTGGGTTAGGGAACGGGTATGGGGTAGGGTCCAGTTTCGGGGCCGACAATGGGTTAGGATGAGGGGACGTTTTAGGCTACGGGTTAGTGTTAGTGTGTGGGTTAGGGAATGGGGACGGTTGAAGGTACAGATTAGGATCCAAGTTAGGGGAAGGGTTAGGGGATGGGTTAGTGTGAGTGTACGGGTTAGGAGTAGGGTATGGTTCGGGGAAGGGGAAGGGTTACAGTTAGGGGACGTATTAGGGTACGGGTTCGGGATCAGGCTTGCTTTAGGGTACTGTTAGGGTACATGTTAGTGTTGTGTTAGTGTATGAATTCGGATTCGGGTATGGGGTAGGGTCCAGTTTCGGGGCCGACAACGGGTTAGGCTTACGTTGCGTTTTAGGTTACGGGTTCGGGTAGGGTTGAGGGTACAGCTCAGGGTATGACAACGGGTTAGGGGACGTGTTTGTTTGTTAGGGGACGGCTTAGTGTTAGCGTTAGTGTACGGGATAGGATGAGAGTAGGGGTTAGCGTAAGGTGTGGGCGGGGGGGCGGCCCTTGGCTGAACATGCAAAGAACACATTGCAATAACACTTTGGGCCTCGTGTTCTCTTCCAGGTGTTTGACCAGAGTGCACTTTCAACTGAAGCTAAAGAAGAAATGTCCAAACTGTATCCTAATGCCCGGAGGGCTCGCCTGAAAGCAGGAGGCGATTTCCCTTACCTGTGCAGCAGTGCGGACGTGAATCTCTATGTACAGGTAGGTCCTAGGCTGGATCCCAGAGCACTTTGCACACAGAATCTGGTTGGAAACAGAAAGGGTTTTCTGATTTTCTGCTCGTCGAGGAAGAGAACTACAGAATTCTCCTCTCTCTGTAGGAATGAAGCATTGACTTGATCAATTGCTCCACATTAGGAACTCACTCACTCACAGGAGAATTCAAGCATATGAGAGCCACCTGAGGGACTCTATGCCCACTGTCCCTTTTCGAAGAGCCACAGGCCTACACTCACACACTGAAGCAGCCGTTTGGTACGACGGGACCTTGGCTCCTGGACACCAGACTTACGTGGAGTCGATCTGAATCCCACGAAGGGACTTCTCGGTCTACTCTTCATGCATGCAAACACACGCACCCAAACAAACTAACTCTACTTCTTCGAACACCTGCCTCCATGGATATTAGAATAGTGGGGAGAAATGGGTGCTTTGCAATTTGGCAAGCAGTCTCAAGAGCCTGGAAAAACCAGGACGGGGGAGTGTCGTTAGCGTACGTGTTCGGATTCCTGCACGGGTTACCGTAAGGCTTCGGGTAAGTGTGTGGGCTAGGGTGAGGGTGAGGGAACGGGGACGCTTCAGGGTCCAGGTCAGGGCGCGCCAGAGGTGGGGGGTTCGCGGACCTGTCACGGGACGGACGCCTCAGGACTGGGAGCGGGGACCGTGGAGGGTGCAGGTCAGGGCGCGCCACAGGTGGGGGGTTCGGAGGACGTGTCGGGGGACCGTGGAGGGTGCAGGGTAGGGCACGACAACGGGACAGGCTTACGGTCCAGGTTACGGATAAGGCTTCGTGTGAGGGTGAGGGTGAGGGTTAGTGTACGGTCGGTGAAGGGTTCTGGTTAGGGACGAGATAGGTAAGGTTTCGGGTCCAGGTACGGGTACGACAACGAGTTAGGCTTCGAGTACTTGTTAGGGTCCGGGTACGGGAATGGGTACGTGTTAGGGTACAGATGAGGGTTCGTGTCTGGGTTAGCGTAAGGTTGAGGGTTCTGCTTAGGATTAGGGAACAGGGACGGTTCAGTGGACAGTTTAGGGTCCAACAAGGGATTTGGGCTAGGGTACGGGTTAGGGTCTGGGGTAGTATGAAGTCTATTGGTTAGCGTTAGGGTCCGAAAACGGATTACGGTGAGGGTCAGTGTTAGTGGAGGGTTTCGGCTTAGGGGACGGGTTAGGATGTGGATTAGGGTTAGAGGGTTAGAGGGTTAGAGGGTTAGAGGGTTAGGGATCGGGCTCGGTTTAGGGGACAGGTTCGGGGCCGACAATGGGTTAGGTGTAGGGTACTGTTAGGGTACGTGTTGGGTTAGGGAACGGGTATGGGGTAGGGTCCAGTTTCGGGGCCGACAATGGGTTAGGATGAGGGGACGTTTTAGGCTACGGGTTAGTGTTAGTGTGTGGGTTAGGGAATGGGGACGGTTGAAGGTACAGATTAGGATCCAAGTTAGGGGAAGGGTTAGGGGATGGGTTAGTGTGAGTGTACGGGTTAGGAGTAGGGTATGGTTCGGGGAAGGGGAAGGGTTACAGTTAGGGGACGTATTAGGGTACGGGTTCGGGATCAGGCTTGCTTTAGGGTACTGTTAGGGTACATGTTAGTGTTGTGTTAGTGTATGAATTCGGATTCGGGTATGGGGTAGGGTCCAGTTTCGGGGCCGACAACGGGTTAGGCTTACGTTGCGTTTTAGGTTACGGGTTCGGGTAGGGTTGAGGGTACAGCTCAGGGTATGACAACGGGTTAGGGGACGTGTTTGTTTGTTAGGGGACGGCTTAGTGTTAGCGTTAGTGTACGGGATAGGATGAGAGTAGGGGTTAGCGTAAGGTGTGGGCGGGGGGGCGGCCCTTGGCTGAACATGCAAAGAACACATTGCAATAACACTTTGGGCCTCGTGTTCTCTTCCAGGTGTTTGACCAGAGTGCACTTTCAACTGAAGCTAAAGAAGAAATGTCCAAACTGTATCCTAATGCCCGGAGGGCTCGCCTGAAAGCAGGAGGCGATTTCCCTTACCTGTGCAGCAGTGCGGACGTGAATCTCTATGTACAGGTAGGTCCTAGGCTGGATCCCAGAGCACTTTGCACACAGAATCTGGTTGGAAACAGAAAGGGTTTTCTGATTTTCTGCTCGTCGAGGAAGAGAACTACAGAATTCTCCTCTCTCTGTAGGAATGAAGCATTGACTTGATCAATTGCTCCACATTAGGAACTCACTCACTCACAGGAGAATTCAAGCATATGAGAGCCACCTGAGGGACTCTATGCCCACTGTCCCTTTTCGAAGAGCCACAGGCCTACACTCACACACTGAAGCAGCCGTTTGGTACGACGGGACCTTGGCTCCTGGACACCAGACTTACGTGGAGTCGATCTGAATCCCACGAAGGGACTTCTCGGTCTACTCTTCATGCATGCAAACACACGCACCCAAACAAACTAACTCTACTTCTTCGAACACCTGCCTCCATGGATATTAGAATAGTGGGGAGAAATGGGTGCTTTGCAATTTGGCAAGCAGTCTCAAGAGCCTGGAAAAACCAGGACGGGGGAGTGTCGTTAGCGTACGTGTTCGGATTCCTGCACGGGTTACCGTAAGGCTTCGGGTAAGTGTGTGGGCTAGGGTGAGGGTGAGGGAACGGGGACGCTTCAGGGTCCAGGTCAGGGCGCGCCAGAGGTGGGGGGTTCGCGGACCTGTCACGGGACGGACGCCTCAGGACTGGGAGCGGGGACCGTGGAGGGTGCAGGTCAGGGCGCGCCACAGGTGGGGGGTTCGGAGGACGTGTCGGGGGACCGTGGAGGGTGCAGGGTAGGGCACGACAACGGGACAGGCTTACGGTCCAGGTTACGGATAAGGCTTCGTGTGAGGGTGAGGGTGAGGGTTAGTGTACGGTCGGTGAAGGGTTCTGGTTAGGGACGAGATAGGTAAGGTTTCGGGTCCAGGTACGGGTACGACAACGAGTTAGGCTTCGAGTACTTGTTAGGGTCCGGGTACGGGAATGGGTACGTGTTAGGGTACAGATGAGGGTTCGTGTCTGGGTTAGCGTAAGGTTGAGGGTTCTGCTTAGGATTAGGGAACAGGGACGGTTCAGTGGACAGTTTAGGGTCCAACAAGGGATTTGGGCTAGGGTACGGGTTAGGGTCTGGGGTAGTATGAAGTCTATTGGTTAGCGTTAGGGTCCGAAAACGGATTACGGTGAGGGTCAGTGTTAGTGGAGGGTTTCGGCTTAGGGGACGGGTTAGGATGTGGATTAGGGTTAGAGGGTTAGAGGGTTAGAGGGTTAGAGGGTTAGGGATCGGGCTCGGTTTAGGGGACAGGTTCGGGGCCGACAATGGGTTAGGTGTAGGGTACTGTTAGGGTACGTGTTGGGTTAGGGAACGGGTATGGGGTAGGGTCCAGTTTCGGGGCCGACAATGGGTTAGGATGAGGGGACGTTTTAGGCTACGGGTTAGTGTTAGTGTGTGGGTTAGGGAATGGGGACGGTTGAAGGTACAGATTAGGATCCAAGTTAGGGGAAGGGTTAGGGGATGGGTTAGTGTGAGTGTACGGGTTAGGAGTAGGGTATGGTTCGGGGAAGGGGAAGGGTTACAGTTAGGGGACGTATTAGGGTACGGGTTCGGGATCAGGCTTGCTTTAGGGTACTGTTAGGGTACATGTTAGTGTTGTGTTAGTGTATGAATTCGGATTCGGGTATGGGGTAGGGTCCAGTTTCGGGGCCGACAACGGGTTAGGCTTACGTTGCGTTTTAGGTTACGGGTTCGGGTAGGGTTGAGGGTACAGCTCAGGGTATGACAACGGGTTAGGGGACGTGTTTGTTTGTTAGGGGACGGCTTAGTGTTAGCGTTAGTGTACGGGATAGGATGAGAGTAGGGGTTAGCGTAAGGTGTGGGCGGGGGGGCGGCCCTTGGCTGAACATGCAAAGAACACATTGCAATAACACTTTGGGCCTCGTGTTCTCTTCCAGGTGTTTGACCAGAGTGCACTTTCAACTGAAGCTAAAGAAGAAATGTCCAAACTGTATCCTAATGCCCGGAGGGCTCGCCTGAAAGCAGGAGGCGATTTCCCTTACCTGTGCAGCAGTGCGGACGTGAATCTCTATGTACAGGTAGGTCCTAGGCTGGATCCCAGAGCACTTTGCACACAGAATCTGGTTGGAAACAGAAAGGGTTTTCTGATTTTCTGCTCGTCGAGGAAGAGAACTACAGAATTCTCCTCTCTCTGTAGGAATGAAGCATTGACTTGATCAATTGCTCCACATTAGGAACTCACTCACTCACAGGAGAATTCAAGCATATGAGAGCCACCTGAGGGACTCTATGCCCACTGTCCCTTTTCGAAGAGCCACAGGCCTACACTCACACACTGAAGCAGCCGTTTGGTACGACGGGACCTTGGCTCCTGGACACCAGACTTACGTGGAGTCGATCTGAATCCCACGAAGGGACTTCTCGGTCTACTCTTCATGCATGCAAACACACGCACCCAAACAAACTAACTCTACTTCTTCGAACACCTGCCTCCATGGATATTAGAATAGTGGGGAGAAATGGGTGCTTTGCAATTTGGCAAGCAGTCTCAAGAGCCTGGAAAAACCAGGACGGGGGAGTGTCGTTAGCGTACGTGTTCGGATTCCTGCACGGGTTACCGTAAGGCTTCGGGTAAGTGTGTGGGCTAGGGTGAGGGTGAGGGAACGGGGACGCTTCAGGGTCCAGGTCAGGGCGCGCCAGAGGTGGGGGGTTCGCGGACCTGTCACGGGACGGACGCCTCAGGACTGGGAGCGGGGACCGTGGAGGGTGCAGGTCAGGGCGCGCCACAGGTGGGGGGTTCGGAGGACCTGTCGGGGGACGGACGCCTCAGGACTGGGAGCGGGGACCGTGGAGGGTGCAGGTCAGCGCGCGCCAGAGGTGGGGGGTTCGAGGACCTGTCGGGGGACGGACGCCTCAGGACTGGGAGCGGGGACCGTGGAGGGTGCAGGTCAGCGCGCGCCAGAGGTGGGGGGTTCGAGGACCTGTCGGGGGACGGACGCCTCAGGACTGGGAGCGGGGACCGTGGAGGGTGCAGGTCAGCGCGCGCCAGAGGTGGGGGGTTCGAGGACCTGTCGGGGGACGGACGCCTCAGGACTGGGAGCGGGGACCGTGGAGGGTGCAGGTCAGGGCGCGCCACAGGTGGGGGGTTCGGAGGACGTGTCGGGGGACCGTGGAGGGTGCAGGGTAGGGCACGACAACGGGACAGGCTTACGGTCCAGGTTACGGATAAGGCTTCGTGTGAGGGTGAGGGTGAGGGTTAGTGTACGGTCGGTGAAGGGTTCTGGTTAGGGACGAGATAGGTAAGGTTTCGGGTCCAGGTACGGGTACGACAACGAGTTAGGCTTCGAGTACTTGTTAGGGTCCGGGTACGGGAATGGGTACGTGTTAGGGTACAGATGAGGGTTCGTGTCTGGGTTAGCGTAAGGTTGAGGGTTCTGCTTAGGATTAGGGAACAGGGACGGTTCAGTGGACAGTTTAGGGTCCAACAAGGGATTTGGGCTAGGGTACGGGTTAGGGTCTGGGGTAGTATGAAGTCTATTGGTTAGCGTTAGGGTCCGAAAACGGATTACGGTGAGGGTCAGTGTTAGTGGAGGGTTTCGGCTTAGGGGACGGGTTAGGATGTGGATTAGGGTTAGAGGGTTAGAGGGTTAGAGGGTTAGAGGGTTAGGGATCGGGCTCGGTTTAGGGGACAGGTTCGGGGCCGACAATGGGTTAGGTGTAGGGTACTGTTAGGGTACGTGTTGGGTTAGGGAACGGGTATGGGGTAGGGTCCAGTTTCGGGGCCGACAATGGGTTAGGATGAGGGGACGTTTTAGGCTACGGGTTAGTGTTAGTGTGTGGGTTAGGGAATGGGGACGGTTGAAGGTACAGATTAGGATCCAAGTTAGGGGAAGGGTTAGGGGATGGGTTAGTGTGAGTGTACGGGTTAGGAGTAGGGTATGGTTCGGGGAAGGGGAAGGGTTACAGTTAGGGGACGTATTAGGGTACGGGTTCGGGATCAGGCTTGCTTTAGGGTACTGTTAGGGTACATGTTAGTGTTGTGTTAGTGTATGAATTCGGATTCGGGTATGGGGTAGGGTCCAGTTTCGGGGCCGACAACGGGTTAGGCTTACGTTGCGTTTTAGGTTACGGGTTCGGGTAGGGTTGAGGGTACAGCTCAGGGTATGACAACGGGTTAGGGGACGTGTTTGTTTGTTAGGGGACGGCTTAGTGTTAGCGTTAGTGTACGGGATAGGATGAGAGTAGGGGTTAGCGTAAGGTGTGGGCGGGGGGGCGGCCCTTGGCTGAACATGCAAAGAACACATTGCAATAACACTTTGGGCCTCGTGTTCTCTTCCAGGTGTTTGACCAGAGTGCACTTTCAACTGAAGCTAAAGAAGAAATGTCCAAACTGTATCCTAATGCCCGGAGGGCTCGCCTGAAAGCAGGAGGCGATTTCCCTTACCTGTGCAGCAGTGCGGACGTGAATCTCTATGTACAGGTAGGTCCTAGGCTGGATCCCAGAGCACTTTGCACACAGAATCTGGTTGGAAACAGAAAGGGTTTTCTGATTTTCTGCTCGTCGAGGAAGAGAACTACAGAATTCTCCTCTCTCTGTAGGAATGAAGCATTGACTTGATCAATTGCTCCACATTAGGAACTCACTCACTCACAGGAGAATTCAAGCATATGAGAGCCACCTGAGGGACTCTATGCCCACTGTCCCTTTTCGAAGAGCCACAGGCCTACACTCACACACTGAAGCAGCCGTTTGGTACGACGGGACCTTGGCTCCTGGACACCAGACTTACGTGGAGTCGATCTGAATCCCACGAAGGGACTTCTCGGTCTACTCTTCATGCATGCAAACACACGCACCCAAACAAACTAACTCTACTTCTTCGAACACCTGCCTCCATGGATATTAGAATAGTGGGGAGAAATGGGTGCTTTGCAATTTGGCAAGCAGTCTCAAGAGCCTGGAAAAACCAGGACGGGGGAGTGTCGTTAGCGTACGTGTTCGGATTCCTGCACGGGTTACCGTAAGGCTTCGGGTAAGTGTGTGGGCTAGGGTGAGGGTGAGGGAACGGGGACGCTTCAGGGTCCAGGTCAGGGCGCGCCAGAGGTGGGGGGTTCGCGGACCTGTCACGGGACGGACGCCTCAGGACTGGGAGCGGGGACCGTGGAGGGTGCAGGTCAGGGCGCGCCACAGGTGGGGGGTTCGGAGGACCTGTCGGGGGACGGACGCCTCAGGACTGGGAGCGGGGACCGTGGAGGGTGCAGGTCAGCGCGCGCCAGAGGTGGGGGGTTCGAGGACCTGTCGGGGGACGGACGCCTCAGGACTGGGAGCGGGGACCGTGGAGGGTGCAGGTCAGCGCGCGCCAGAGGTGGGGGGTTCGAGGACCTGTCGGGGGACGGACGCCTCAGGACTGGGAGCGGGGACCGTGGAGGGTGCAGGTCAGCGCGCGCCAGAGGTGGGGGGTTCGAGGACCTGTCGGGGGACGGACGCCTCAGGACTGGGAGCGGGGACCGTGGAGGGTGCAGGTCAGGGCGCGCCACAGGTGGGGGGTTCGGAGGACGTGTCGGGGGACCGTGGATGGTGCAGGGTAGGGCACGACAACGGGACAGGCTTACGGTCCAGGTTACGGATAAGGCTTCGTGTGAGGGTGAGGGTGAGGGTTAGTGTACGGTCGGTGAAGGGTTCTGGTTAGGGACGAGATAGGTAAGGTTTCGGGTCCAGGTACGGGTACGACAACGAGTTAGGCTTCGAGTACTTGTTAGGGTCCGGGTACGGGAATGGGTACGTGTTAGGGTACAGATGAGGGTTCGTGTCTGGGTTAGCGTAAGGTTGAGGGTTCTGCTTAGGATTAGGGAACAGGGACGGTTCAGTGGACAGTTTAGGGTCCAACAAGGGATTTGGGCTAGGGTACGGGTTAGGGTCTGGGGTAGTATGAAGTCTATTGGTTAGCGTTAGGGTCCGAAAACGGATTACGGTGAGGGTCAGTGTTAGTGGAGGGTTTCGGCTTAGGGGACGGGTTAGGATGTGGATTAGGGTTAGAGGGTTAGAGGGTTAGAGGGTTAGAGGGTTAGGGATCGGGCTCGGTTTAGGGGACAGGTTCGGGGCCGACAATGGGTTAGGTGTAGGGTACTGTTAGGGTACGTGTTGGGTTAGGGAACGGGTATGGGGTAGGGTCCAGTTTCGGGGCCGACAATGGGTTAGGATGAGGGGACGTTTTAGGCTACGGGTTAGTGTTAGTGTGTGGGTTAGGGAATGGGGACGGTTGAAGGTACAGATTAGGATCCAAGTTAGGGGAAGGGTTAGGGGATGGGTTAGTGTGAGTGTACGGGTTAGGAGTAGGGTATGGTTCGGGGAAGGGGAAGGGTTACAGTTAGGGGACGTATTAGGGTACGGGTTCGGGATCAGGCTTGCTTTAGGGTACTGTTAGGGTACATGTTAGTGTTGTGTTAGTGTATGAATTCGGATTCGGGTATGGGGTAGGGTCCAGTTTCGGGGCCGACAACGGGTTAGGCTTACGTTGCGTTTTAGGTTACGGGTTCGGGTAGGGTTGAGGGTACAGCTCAGGGTATGACAACGGGTTAGGGGACGTGTTTGTTTGTTAGGGGACGGCTTAGTGTTAGCGTTAGTGTACGGGATAGGATGAGAGTAGGGGTTAGCGTAAGGTGTGGGCGGGGGGGCGGCCCTTGGCTGAACATGCAAAGAACACATTGCAATAACACTTTGGGCCTCGTGTTCTCTTCCAGGTGTTTGACCAGAGTGCACTTTCAACTGAAGCTAAAGAAGAAATGTCCAAACTGTATCCTAATGCCCGGAGGGCTCGCCTGAAAGCAGGAGGCGATTTCCCTTACCTGTGCAGCAGTGCGGACGTGAATCTCTATGTACAGGTAGGTCCTAGGCTGGATCCCAGAGCACTTTGCACACAGAATCTGGTTGGAAACAGAAAGGGTTTTCTGATTTTCTGCTCGTCGAGGAAGAGAACTACAGAATTCTCCTCTCTCTGTAGGAATGAAGCATTGACTTGATCAATTGCTCCACATTAGGAACTCACTCACTCACAGGAGAATTCAAGCATATGAGAGCCACCTGAGGGACTCTATGCCCACTGTCCCTTTTCGAAGAGCCACAGGCCTACACTCACACACTGAAGCAGCCGTTTGGTACGACGGGACCTTGGCTCCTGGACACCAGACTTACGTGGAGTCGATCTGAATCCCACGAAGGGACTTCTCGGTCTACTCTTCATGCATGCAAACACACGCACCCAAACAAACTAACTCTACTTCTTCGAACACCTGCCTCCATGGATATTAGAATAGTGGGGAGAAATGGGTGCTTTGCAATTTGGCAAGCAGTCTCAAGAGCCTGGAAAAACCAGGACGGGGGAGTGTCGTTAGCGTACGTGTTCGGATTCCTGCACGGGTTACCGTAAGGCTTCGGGTAAGTGTGTGGGCTAGGGTGAGGGTGAGGGAACGGGGACGCTTCAGGGTCCAGGTCAGGGCGCGCCAGAGGTGGGGGGTTCGCGGACCTGTCACGGGACGGACGCCTCAGGACTGGGAGCGGGGACCGTGGAGGGTGCAGGTCAGGGCGCGCCACAGGTGGGGGGTTCGGAGGACGTGTCGGGGGACCGTGGAGGGTGCAGGGTAGGGCACGACAACGGGACAGGCTTACGGTCCAGGTTACGGATAAGGCTTCGTGTGAGGGTGAGGGTGAGGGTTAGTGTACGGTCGGTGAAGGGTTCTGGTTAGGGACGAGATAGGTAAGGTTTCGGGTCCAGGTACGGGTACGACAACGAGTTAGGCTTCGAGTACTTGTTAGGGTCCGGGTACGGGAATGGGTACGTGTTAGGGTACAGATGAGGGTTCGTGTCTGGGTTAGCGTAAGGTTGAGGGTTCTGCTTAGGATTAGGGAACAGGGACGGTTCAGTGGACAGTTTAGGGTCCAACAAGGGATTTGGGCTAGGGTACGGGTTAGGGTCTGGGGTAGTATGAAGTCTATTGGTTAGCGTTAGGGTCCGAAAACGGATTACGGTGAGGGTCAGTGTTAGTGGAGGGTTTCGGCTTAGGGGACGGGTTAGGATGTGGATTAGGGTTAGAGGGTTAGAGGGTTAGAGGGTTAGAGGGTTAGGGATCGGGCTCGGTTTAGGGGACAGGTTCGGGGCCGACAATGGGTTAGGTGTAGGGTACTGTTAGGGTACGTGTTGGGTTAGGGAACGGGTATGGGGTAGGGTCCAGTTTCGGGGCCGACAATGGGTTAGGATGAGGGGACGTTTTAGGCTACGGGTTAGTGTTAGTGTGTGGGTTAGGGAATGGGGACGGTTGAAGGTACAGATTAGGATCCAAGTTAGGGGAAGGGTTAGGGGATGGGTTAGTGTGAGTGTACGGGTTAGGAGTAGGGTATGGTTCGGGGAAGGGGAAGGGTTACAGTTAGGGGACGTATTAGGGTACGGGTTCGGGATCAGGCTTGCTTTAGGGTACTGTTAGGGTACATGTTAGTGTTGTGTTAGTGTATGAATTCGGATTCGGGTATGGGGTAGGGTCCAGTTTCGGGGCCGACAACGGGTTAGGCTTACGTTGCGTTTTAGGTTACGGGTTCGGGTAGGGTTGAGGGTACAGCTCAGGGTATGACAACGGGTTAGGGGACGTGTTTGTTTGTTAGGGGACGGCTTAGTGTTAGCGTTAGTGTACGGGATAGGATGAGAGTAGGGGTTAGCGTAAGGTGTGGGCGGGGGGGCGGCCCTTGGCTGAACATGCAAAGAACACATTGCAATAACACTTTGGGCCTCGTGTTCTCTTCCAGGTGTTTGACCAGAGTGCACTTTCAACTGAAGCTAAAGAAGAAATGTCCAAACTGTATCCTAATGCCCGGAGGGCTCGCCTGAAAGCAGGAGGCGATTTCCCTTACCTGTGCAGCAGTGCGGACGTGAATCTCTATGTACAGGTAGGTCCTAGGCTGGATCCCAGAGCACTTTGCACACAGAATCTGGTTGGAAACAGAAAGGGTTTTCTGATTTTCTGCTCGTCGAGGAAGAGAACTACAGAATTCTCCTCTCTCTGTAGGAATGAAGCATTGACTTGATCAATTGCTCCACATTAGGAACTCACTCACTCACAGGAGAATTCAAGCATATGAGAGCCACCTGAGGGACTCTATGCCCACTGTCCCTTTTCGAAGAGCCACAGGCCTACACTCACACACTGAAGCAGCCGTTTGGTACGACGGGACCTTGGCTCCTGGACACCAGACTTACGTGGAGTCGATCTGAATCCCACGAAGGGACTTCTCGGTCTACTCTTCATGCATGCAAACACACGCACCCAAACAAACTAACTCTACTTCTTCGAACACCTGCCTCCATGGATATTAGAATAGTGGGGAGAAATGGGTGCTTTGCAATTTGGCAAGCAGTCTCAAGAGCCTGGAAAAACCAGGACGGGGGAGTGTCGTTAGCGTACGTGTTCGGATTCCTGCACGGGTTACCGTAAGGCTTCGGGTAAGTGTGTGGGCTAGGGTGAGGGTGAGGGAACGGGGACGCTTCAGGGTCCAGGTCAGGGCGCGCCAGAGGTGGGGGGTTCGCGGACCTGTCACGGGACGGACGCCTCAGGACTGGGAGCGGGGACCGTGGAGGGTGCAGGTCAGGGCGCGCCACAGGTGGGGGGTTCGGAGGACCTGTCGGGGGACGGACGCCTCAGGACTGGGAGCGGGGACCGTGGAGGGTGCAGGTCAGCGCGCGCCAGAGGTGGGGGGTTCGAGGACCTGTCGGGGGACGGACGCCTCAGGACTGGGAGCGGGGACCGTGGAGGGTGCAGGTCAGCGCGCGCCAGAGGTGGGGGGTTCGAGGACCTGTCGGGGGACGGACGCCTCAGGACTGGGAGCGGGGACCGTGGAGGGTGCAGGTCAGGGCGCGCCACAGGTGGGGGGTTCGGAGGACGTGTCGGGGGACCGTGGAGGGTGCAGGGTAGGGCACGACAACGGGACAGGCTTACGGTCCAGGTTACGGATAAGGCTTCGTGTGAGGGTGAGGGTGAGGGTTAGTGTACGGTCGGTGAAGGGTTCTGGTTAGGGACGAGATAGGTAAGGTTTCGGGTCCAGGTACGGGTACGACAACGAGTTAGGCTTCGAGTACTTGTTAGGGTCCGGGTACGGGAATGGGTACGTGTTAGGGTACAGATGAGGGTTCGTGTCTGGGTTAGCGTAAGGTTGAGGGTTCTGCTTAGGATTAGGGAACAGGGACGGTTCAGTGGACAGTTTAGGGTCCAACAAGGGATTTGGGCTAGGGTACGGGTTAGGGTCTGGGGTAGTATGAAGTCTATTGGTTAGCGTTAGGGTCCGAAAACGGATTACGGTGAGGGTCAGTGTTAGTGGAGGGTTTCGGCTTAGGGGACGGGTTAGGATGTGGATTAGGGTTAGAGGGTTAGAGGGTTAGAGGGTTAGAGGGTTAGGGATCGGGCTCGGTTTAGGGGACAGGTTCGGGGCCGACAATGGGTTAGGTGTAGGGTACTGTTAGGGTACGTGTTGGGTTAGGGAACGGGTATGGGGTAGGGTCCAGTTTCGGGGCCGACAATGGGTTAGGATGAGGGGACGTTTTAGGCTACGGGTTAGTGTTAGTGTGTGGGTTAGGGAATGGGGACGGTTGAAGGTACAGATTAGGATCCAAGTTAGGGGAAGGGTTAGGGGATGGGTTAGTGTGAGTGTACGGGTTAGGAGTAGGGTATGGTTCGGGGAAGGGGAAGGGTTACAGTTAGGGGACGTATTAGGGTACGGGTTCGGGATCAGGCTTGCTTTAGGGTACTGTTAGGGTACATGTTAGTGTTGTGTTAGTGTATGAATTCGGATTCGGGTATGGGGTAGGGTCCAGTTTCGGGGCCGACAACGGGTTAGGCTTACGTTGCGTTTTAGGTTACGGGTTCGGGTAGGGTTGAGGGTACAGCTCAGGGTATGACAACGGGTTAGGGGACGTGTTTGTTTGTTAGGGGACGGCTTAGTGTTAGCGTTAGTGTACGGGATAGGATGAGAGTAGGGGTTAGCGTAAGGTGTGGGCGGGGGGGCGGCCCTTGGCTGAACATGCAAAGAACACATTGCAATAACACTTTGGGCCTCGTGTTCTCTTCCAGGTGTTTGACCAGAGTGCACTTTCAACTGAAGCTAAAGAAGAAATGTCCAAACTGTATCCTAATGCCCGGAGGGCTCGCCTGAAAGCAGGAGGCGATTTCCCTTACCTGTGCAGCAGTGCGGACGTGAATCTCTATGTACAGGTAGGTCCTAGGCTGGATCCCAGAGCACTTTGCACACAGAATCTGGTTGGAAACAGAAAGGGTTTTCTGATTTTCTGCTCGTCGAGGAAGAGAACTACAGAATTCTCCTCTCTCTGTAGGAATGAAGCATTGACTTGATCAATTGCTCCACATTAGGAACTCACTCACTCACAGGAGAATTCAAGCATATGAGAGCCACCTGAGGGACTCTATGCCCACTGTCCCTTTTCGAAGAGCCACAGGCCTACACTCACACACTGAAGCAGCCGTTTGGTACGACGGGACCTTGGCTCCTGGACACCAGACTTACGTGGAGTCGATCTGAATCCCACGAAGGGACTTCTCGGTCTACTCTTCATGCATGCAAACACACGCACCCAAACAAACTAACTCTACTTCTTCGAACACCTGCCTCCATGGATATTAGAATAGTGGGGAGAAATGGGTGCTTTGCAATTTGGCAAGCAGTCTCAAGAGCCTGGAAAAACCAGGACGGGGGAGTGTCGTTAGCGTACGTGTTCGGATTCCTGCACGGGTTACCGTAAGGCTTCGGGTAAGTGTGTGGGCTAGGGTGAGGGTGAGGGAACGGGGACGCTTCAGGGTCCAGGTCAGGGCGCGCCAGAGGTGGGGGGTTCGCGGACCTGTCACGGGACGGACGCCTCAGGACTGGGAGCGGGGACCGTGGAGGGTGCAGGTCAGGGCGCGCCACAGGTGGGGGGTTCGGAGGACCTGTCGGGGGACGGACGCCTCAGGACTGGGAGCGGGGACCGTGGAGGGTGCAGGTCAGCGCGCGCCAGAGGTGGGGGGTTCGAGGACCTGTCGGGGGACGGACGCCTCAGGACTGGGAGCGGGGACCGTGGAGGGTGCAGGTCAGCGCGCGCCAGAGGTGGGGGGTTCGAGGACCTGTCGGGGGACGGACGCCTCAGGACTGGGAGCGGGGACCGTGGAGGGTGCAGGTCAGCGCGCGCCAGAGGTGGGGGGTTCGAGGACCTGTCGGGGGACGGACGCCTCAGGACTGGGAGCGGGGACCGTGGAGGGTGCAGGTCAGGGCGCGCCACAGGTGGGGGGTTCGGAGGACGTGTCGGGGGACCGTGGAGGGTGCAGGGTAGGGCACGACAACGGGACAGGCTTACGGTCCAGGTTACGGATAAGGCTTCGTGTGAGGGTGAGGGTGAGGGTTAGTGTACGGTCGGTGAAGGGTTCTGGTTAGGGACGAGATAGGTAAGGTTTCGGGTCCAGGTACGGGTACGACAACGAGTTAGGCTTCGAGTACTTGTTAGGGTCCGGGTACGGGAATGGGTACGTGTTAGGGTACAGATGAGGGTTCGTGTCTGGGTTAGCGTAAGGTTGAGGGTTCTGCTTAGGATTAGGGAACAGGGACGGTTCAGTGGACAGTTTAGGGTCCAACAAGGGATTTGGGCTAGGGTACGGGTTAGGGTCTGGGGTAGTATGAAGTCTATTGGTTAGCGTTAGGGTCCGAAAACGGATTACGGTGAGGGTCAGTGTTAGTGGAGGGTTTCGGCTTAGGGGACGGGTTAGGATGTGGATTAGGGTTAGAGGGTTAGAGGGTTAGAGGGTTAGAGGGTTAGGGATCGGGCTCGGTTTAGGGGACAGGTTCGGGGCCGACAATGGGTTAGGTGTAGGGTACTGTTAGGGTACGTGTTGGGTTAGGGAACGGGTATGGGGTAGGGTCCAGTTTCGGGGCCGACAATGGGTTAGGATGAGGGGACGTTTTAGGCTACGGGTTAGTGTTAGTGTGTGGGTTAGGGAATGGGGACGGTTGAAGGTACAGATTAGGATCCAAGTTAGGGGAAGGGTTAGGGGATGGGTTAGTGTGAGTGTACGGGTTAGGAGTAGGGTATGGTTCGGGGAAGGGGAAGGGTTACAGTTAGGGGACGTATTAGGGTACGGGTTCGGGATCAGGCTTGCTTTAGGGTACTGTTAGGGTACATGTTAGTGTTGTGTTAGTGTATGAATTCGGATTCGGGTATGGGGTAGGGTCCAGTTTCGGGGCCGACAACGGGTTAGGCTTACGTTGCGTTTTAGGTTACGGGTTCGGGTAGGGTTGAGGGTACAGCTCAGGGTATGACAACGGGTTAGGGGACGTGTTTGTTTGTTAGGGGACGGCTTAGTGTTAGCGTTAGTGTACGGGATAGGATGAGAGTAGGGGTTAGCGTAAGGTGTGGGCGGGGGGGCGGCCCTTGGCTGAACATGCAAAGAACACATTGCAATAACACTTTGGGCCTCGTGTTCTCTTCCAGGTGTTTGACCAGAGTGCACTTTCAACTGAAGCTAAAGAAGAAATGTCCAAACTGTATCCTAATGCCCGGAGGGCTCGCCTGAAAGCAGGAGGCGATTTCCCTTACCTGTGCAGCAGTGCGGACGTGAATCTCTATGTACAGGTAGGTCCTAGGCTGGATCCCAGAGCACTTTGCACACAGAATCTGGTTGGA
This sequence comes from Pseudorca crassidens, assembly GCF_039906515.1. Taxonomy (NCBI): domain Eukaryota; kingdom Metazoa; phylum Chordata; class Mammalia; order Artiodactyla; family Delphinidae; genus Pseudorca; species Pseudorca crassidens. The sequence goes on along the minus strand of NW_027136171.1, from coordinate 58,766 downwards.
AACAGAAAGGGTTTTCTGATTTTCTGCTCGTCGAGGAAGAGAACTACAGAATTCTCCTCTCTCTGTAGGAATGAAGCATTGACTTGATCAATTGCTCCACATTAGGAACTCACTCACTCACAGGAGAATTCAAGCATATGAGAGCCACCTGAGGGACTCTATGCCCACTGTCCCTTTTCGAAGAGCCACAGGCCTACACTCACACACTGAAGCAGCCGTTTGGTACGACGGGACCTTGGCTCCTGGACACCAGACTTACGTGGAGTCGATCTGAATCCCACGAAGGGACTTCTCGGTCTACTCTTCATGCATGCAAACACACGCACCCAAACAAACTAACTCTACTTCTTCGAACACCTGCCTCCATGGATATTAGAATAGTGGGGAGAAATGGGTGCTTTGCAATTTGGCAAGCAGTCTCAAGAGCCTGGAAAAACCAGGACGGGGGAGTGTCGTTAGCGTACGTGTTCGGATTCCTGCACGGGTTACCGTAAGGCTTCGGGTAAGTGTGTGGGCTAGGGTGAGGGTGAGGGAACGGGGACGCTTCAGGGTCCAGGTCAGGGCGCGCCAGAGGTGGGGGGTTCGCGGACCTGTCGGGGGACGGACGCCTCAGGACTGGGAGCGGGGACCGTGGAGGGTGCAGGTCAGGGCGCGCCAGAGGTGGGGGGTTCGGAGGACGTGTCGGGGGACCGTGGAGGGTGCAGGGTAGGGCACGACAACGGGACAGGCTTACGGTCCAGGTTACGGATAAGGCTTCGTGTGAGGGTGAGGGTGAGGGTTAGTGTACGGTCGGTGAAGGGTTCTGGTTAGGGACGAGATAGGTAAGGTTTCGGGTCCAGGTACGGGTACGACAACGAGTTAGGCTTCGAGTACTTGTTAGGGTCCGGGTACGGGAATGGGTACGTGTTAGGGTACAGATGAGGGTTCGTGTCTGGGTTAGCGTAAGGTTGAGGGTTCTGCTTAGGATTAGGGAACAGGGACGGTTCAGTGGACAGTTTAGGGTCCAACAAGGGATTTGGGCTAGGGTACGGGTTAGGGTCTGGGGTAGTATGAAGTCTATTGGTTAGCGTTAGGGTCCGAAAACGGATTACGGTGAGGGTCAGTGTTAGTGGAGGGTTTCGGCTTAGGGGACGGGTTAGGATGTGGATTAGGGTTAGAGGGTTAGAGGGTTAGAGGGTTAGAGGGTTAGGGATCGGGCTCGGTTTAGGGGACAGGTTCGGGGCCGACAATGGGTTAGGTGTAGGGTACTGTTAGGGTACGTGTTGGGTTAGGGAACGGGTATGGGGTAGGGTCCAGTTTCGGGGCCGACAATGGGTTAGGATGAGGGGACGTTTTAGGCTACGGGTTAGTGTTAGTGTGTGGGTTAGGGAATGGGGACGGTTGAAGGTACAGATTAGGATCCAAGTTAGGGGAAGGGTTAGGGGATGGGTTAGTGTGAGTGTACGGGTTAGGAGTAGGGTATGGTTCGGGGAAGGGGAAGGGTTACAGTTAGGGGACGTATTAGGGTACGGGTTCGGGATCAGGCTTGCTTTAGGGTACTGTTAGGGTACATGTTAGTGTTGTGTTAGTGTATGAATTCGGATTCGGGTATGGGGTAGGGTCCAGTTTCGGGGCCGACAACGGGTTAGGCTTACGTTGCGTTTTAGGTTACGGGTTCGGGTAGGGTTGAGGGTACAGCTCAGGGTATGACAACGGGTTAGGGGACGTGTTTGTTTGTTAGGGGACGGCTTAGTGTTAGCGTTAGTGTACGGGATAGGATGAGAGTAGGGGTTAGCGTAAGGTGTGGGCGGGGGGGCGGCCCTTGGCTGAACATGCAAAGAACACATTGCAATAACACTTTGGGCCTCGTGTTCTCTTCCAGGTGTTTGACCAGAGTGCACTTTCAACTGAAGCTAAAGAAGAAATGTCCAAACTGTATCCTAATGCCCGGAGGGCTCGCCTGAAAGCAGGAGGCGATTTCCCTTACCTGTGCAGCAGTGCGGACGTGAATCTCTATGTACAGGTAGGTCCTAGGCTGGATCCCAGAGCACTTTGCACACAGAATCTGGTTGGAAACAGAAAGGGTTTTCTGATTTTCTGCTCGTCGAGGAAGAGAACTACAGAATTCTCCTCTCTCTGTAGGAATGAAGCATTGACTTGATCAATTGCTCCACATTAGGAACTCACTCACTCACAGGAGAATTCAAGCATATGAGAGCCACCTGAGGGACTCTATGCCCACTGTCCCTTTTCGAAGAGCCACAGGCCTACACTCACACACTGAAGCAGCCGTTTGGTACGACGGGACCTTGGCTCCTGGACACCAGACTTACGTGGAGTCGATCTGAATCCCACGAAGGGACTTCTCGGTCTACTCTTCATGCATGCAAACACACGCACCCAAACAAACTAACTCTACTTCTTCGAACACCTGCCTCCATGGATATTAGAATAGTGGGGAGAAATGGGTGCTTTGCAATTTGGCAAGCAGTCTCAAGAGCCTGGAAAAACCAGGACGGGGGAGTGTCGTTAGCGTACGTGTTCGGATTCCTGCACGGGTTACCGTAAGGCTTCGGGTAAGTGTGTGGGCTAGGGTGAGGGTGAGGGAACGGGGACGCTTCAGGGTCCAGGTCAGGGCGCGCCAGAGGTGGGGGGTTCGCGGACCTGTCGGGGGACGGACGCCTCAGGACTGGGAGCGGGGACCGTGGAGGGTGCAGGTCAGGGCGCGCCAGAGGTGGGGGGTTCGGAGGACGTGTCGGGGGACCGTGGAGGGTGCAGGGTAGGGCACGACAACGGGACAGGCTTACGGTCCAGGTTACGGATAAGGCTTCGTGTGAGGGTGAGGGTGAGGGTTAGTGTACGGTCGGTGAAGGGTTCTGGTTAGGGACGAGATAGGTAAGGTTTCGGGTCCAGGTACGGGTACGACAACGAGTTAGGCTTCGAGTACTTGTTAGGGTCCGGGTACGGGAATGGGTACGTGTTAGGGTACAGATGAGGGTTCGTGTCTGGGTTAGCGTAAGGTTGAGGGTTCTGCTTAGGATTAGGGAACAGGGACGGTTCAGTGGACAGTTTAGGGTCCAACAAGGGATTTGGGCTAGGGTACGGGTTAGGGTCTGGGGTAGTATGAAGTCTATTGGTTAGCGTTAGGGTCCGAAAACGGATTACGGTGAGGGTCAGTGTTAGTGGAGGGTTTCGGCTTAGGGGACGGGTTAGGATGTGGATTAGGGTTAGAGGGTTAGAGGGTTAGAGGGTTAGAGGGTTAGGGATCGGGCTCGGTTTAGGGGACAGGTTCGGGGCCGACAATGGGTTAGGTGTAGGGTACTGTTAGGGTACGTGTTGGGTTAGGGAACGGGTATGGGGTAGGGTCCAGTTTCGGGGCCGACAATGGGTTAGGATGAGGGGACGTTTTAGGCTACGGGTTAGTGTTAGTGTGTGGGTTAGGGAATGGGGACGGTTGAAGGTACAGATTAGGATCCAAGTTAGGGGAAGGGTTAGGGGATGGGTTAGTGTGAGTGTACGGGTTAGGAGTAGGGTATGGTTCGGGGAAGGGGAAGGGTTACAGTTAGGGGACGTATTAGGGTACGGGTTCGGGATCAGGCTTGCTTTAGGGTACTGTTAGGGTACATGTTAGTGTTGTGTTAGTGTATGAATTCGGATTCGGGTATGGGGTAGGGTCCAGTTTCGGGGCCGACAACGGGTTAGGCTTACGTTGCGTTTTAGGTTACGGGTTCGGGTAGGGTTGAGGGTACAGCTCAGGGTATGACAACGGGTTAGGGGACGTGTTTGTTTGTTAGGGGACGGCTTAGTGTTAGCGTTAGTGTACGGGATAGGATGAGAGTAGGGGTTAGCGTAAGGTGTGGGCGGGGGGGCGGCCCTTGGCTGAACATGCAAAGAACACATTGCAATAACACTTTGGGCCTCGTGTTCTCTTCCAGGTGTTTGACCAGAGTGCACTTTCAACTGAAGCTAAAGAAGAAATGTCCAAACTGTATCCTAATGCCCGGAGGGCTCGCCTGAAAGCAGGAGGCGATTTCCCTTACCTGTGCAGCAGTGCGGACGTGAATCTCTATGTACAGGTAGGTCCTAGGCTGGATCCCAGAGCACTTTGCACACAGAATCTGGTTGGAAACAGAAAGGGTTTTCTGATTTTCTGCTCGTCGAGGAAGAGAACTACAGAATTCTCCTCTCTCTGTAGGAATGAAGCATTGACTTGATCAATTGCTCCACATTAGGAACTCACTCACTCACAGGAGAATTCAAGCATATGAGAGCCACCTGAGGGACTCTATGCCCACTGTCCCTTTTCGAAGAGCCACAGGCCTACACTCACACACTGAAGCAGCCGTTTGGTACGACGGGACCTTGGCTCCTGGACACCAGACTTACGTGGAGTCGATCTGAATCCCACGAAGGGACTTCTCGGTCTACTCTTCATGCATGCAAACACACGCACCCAAACAAACTAACTCTACTTCTTCGAACACCTGCCTCCATGGATATTAGAATAGTGGGGAGAAATGGGTGCTTTGCAATTTGGCAAGCAGTCTCAAGAGCCTGGAAAAACCAGGACGGGGGAGTGTCGTTAGCGTACGTGTTCGGATTCCTGCACGGGTTACCGTAAGGCTTCGGGTAAGTGTGTGGGCTAGGGTGAGGGTGAGGGAACGGGGACGCTTCAGGGTCCAGGTCAGGGCGCGCCAGAGGTGGGGGGTTCGCGGACCTGTCACGGGACGGACGCCTCAGGACTGGGAGCGGGGACCGTGGAGGGTGCAGGTCAGGGCGCGCCACAGGTGGGGGGTTCGGAGGACCTGTCGGGGGACGGACGCCTCAGGACTGGGAGCGGGGACCGTGGAGGGTGCAGGTCAGCGCGCGCCAGAGGTGGGGGGTTCGAGGACCTGTCGGGGGACGGACGCCTCAGGACTGGGAGCGGGGACCGTGGAGGGTGCAGGTCAGCGCGCGCCAGAGGTGGGGGGTTCGAGGACCTGTCGGGGGACGGACGCCTCAGGACTGGGAGCGGGGACCGTGGAGGGTGCAGGTCAGCGCGCGCCAGAGGTGGGGGGTTCGAGGACCTGTCGGGGGACGGACGCCTCAGGACTGGGAGCGGGGACCGTGGAGGGTGCAGGTCAGGGCGCGCCACAGGTGGGGGGTTCGGAGGACGTGTCGGGGGACCGTGGAGGGTGCAGGGTAGGGCACGACAACGGGACAGGCTTACGGTCCAGGTTACGGATAAGGCTTCGTGTGAGGGTGAGGGTGAGGGTTAGTGTACGGTCGGTGAAGGGTTCTGGTTAGGGACGAGATAGGTAAGGTTTCGGGTCCAGGTACGGGTACGACAACGAGTTAGGCTTCGAGTACTTGTTAGGGTCCGGGTACGGGAATGGGTACGTGTTAGGGTACAGATGAGGGTTCGTGTCTGGGTTAGCGTAAGGTTGAGGGTTCTGCTTAGGATTAGGGAACAGGGACGGTTCAGTGGACAGTTTAGGGTCCAACAAGGGATTTGGGCTAGGGTACGGGTTAGGGTCTGGGGTAGTATGAAGTCTATTGGTTAGCGTTAGGGTCCGAAAACGGATTACGGTGAGGGTCAGTGTTAGTGGAGGGTTTCGGCTTAGGGGACGGGTTAGGATGTGGATTAGGGTTAGAGGGTTAGAGGGTTAGAGGGTTAGAGGGTTAGGGATCGGGCTCGGTTTAGGGGACAGGTTCGGGGCCGACAATGGGTTAGGTGTAGGGTACTGTTAGGGTACGTGTTGGGTTAGGGAACGGGTATGGGGTAGGGTCCAGTTTCGGGGCCGACAATGGGTTAGGATGAGGGGACGTTTTAGGCTACGGGTTAGTGTTAGTGTGTGGGTTAGGGAATGGGGACGGTTGAAGGTACAGATTAGGATCCAAGTTAGGGGAAGGGTTAGGGGATGGGTTAGTGTGAGTGTACGGGTTAGGAGTAGGGTATGGTTCGGGGAAGGGGAAGGGTTACAGTTAGGGGACGTATTAGGGTACGGGTTCGGGATCAGGCTTGCTTTAGGGTACTGTTAGGGTACATGTTAGTGTTGTGTTAGTGTATGAATTCGGATTCGGGTATGGGGTAGGGTCCAGTTTCGGGGCCGACAACGGGTTAGGCTTACGTTGCGTTTTAGGTTACGGGTTCGGGTAGGGTTGAGGGTACAGCTCAGGGTATGACAACGGGTTAGGGGACGTGTTTGTTTGTTAGGGGACGGCTTAGTGTTAGCGTTAGTGTACGGGATAGGATGAGAGTAGGGGTTAGCGTAAGGTGTGGGCGGGGGGGCGGCCCTTGGCTGAACATGCAAAGAACACATTGCAATAACACTTTGGGCCTCGTGTTCTCTTCCAGGTGTTTGACCAGAGTGCACTTTCAACTGAAGCTAAAGAAGAAATGTCCAAACTGTATCCTAATGCCCGGAGGGCTCGCCTGAAAGCAGGAGGCGATTTCCCTTACCTGTGCAGCAGTGCGGACGTGAATCTCTATGTACAGGTAGGTCCTAGGCTGGATCCCAGAGCACTTTGCACACAGAATCTGGTTGGAAACAGAAAGGGTTTTCTGATTTTCTGCTCGTCGAGGAAGAGAACTACAGAATTCTCCTCTCTCTGTAGGAATGAAGCATTGACTTGATCAATTGCTCCACATTAGGAACTCACTCACTCACAGGAGAATTCAAGCATATGAGAGCCACCTGAGGGACTCTATGCCCACTGTCCCTTTTCGAAGAGCCACAGGCCTACACTCACACACTGAAGCAGCCGTTTGGTACGACGGGACCTTGGCTCCTGGACACCAGACTTACGTGGAGTCGATCTGAATCCCACGAAGGGACTTCTCGGTCTACTCTTCATGCATGCAAACACACGCACCCAAACAAACTAACTCTACTTCTTCGAACACCTGCCTCCATGGATATTAGAATAGTGGGGAGAAATGGGTGCTTTGCAATTTGGCAAGCAGTCTCAAGAGCCTGGAAAAACCAGGACGGGGGAGTGTCGTTAGCGTACGTGTTCGGATTCCTGCACGGGTTACCGTAAGGCTTCGGGTAAGTGTGTGGGCTAGGGTGAGGGTGAGGGAACGGGGACGCTTCAGGGTCCAGGTCAGGGCGCGCCAGAGGTGGGGGGTTCGCGGACCTGTCACGGGACGGACGCCTCAGGACTGGGAGCGGGGACCGTGGAGGGTGCAGGTCAGGGCGCGCCACAGGTGGGGGGTTCGGAGGACGTGTCGGGGGACCGTGGAGGGTGCAGGGTAGGGCACGACAACGGGACAGGCTTACGGTCCAGGTTACGGATAAGGCTTCGTGTGAGGGTGAGGGTGAGGGTTAGTGTACGGTCGGTGAAGGGTTCTGGTTAGGGACGAGATAGGTAAGGTTTCGGGTCCAGGTACGGGTACGACAACGAGTTAGGCTTCGAGTACTTGTTAGGGTCCGGGTACGGGAATGGGTACGTGTTAGGGTACAGATGAGGGTTCGTGTCTGGGTTAGCGTAAGGTTGAGGGTTCTGCTTAGGATTAGGGAACAGGGACGGTTCAGTGGACAGTTTAGGGTCCAACAAGGGATTTGGGCTAGGGTACGGGTTAGGGTCTGGGGTAGTATGAAGTCTATTGGTTAGCGTTAGGGTCCGAAAACGGATTACGGTGAGGGTCAGTGTTAGTGGAGGGTTTCGGCTTAGGGGACGGGTTAGGATGTGGATTAGGGTTAGAGGGTTAGAGGGTTAGAGGGTTAGAGGGTTAGGGATCGGGCTCGGTTTAGGGGACAGGTTCGGGGCCGACAATGGGTTAGGTGTAGGGTACTGTTAGGGTACGTGTTGGGTTAGGGAACGGGTATGGGGTAGGGTCCAGTTTCGGGGCCGACAATGGGTTAGGATGAGGGGACGTTTTAGGCTACGGGTTAGTGTTAGTGTGTGGGTTAGGGAATGGGGACGGTTGAAGGTACAGATTAGGATCCAAGTTAGGGGAAGGGTTAGGGGATGGGTTAGTGTGAGTGTACGGGTTAGGAGTAGGGTATGGTTCGGGGAAGGGGAAGGGTTACAGTTAGGGGACGTATTAGGGTACGGGTTCGGGATCAGGCTTGCTTTAGGGTACTGTTAGGGTACATGTTAGTGTTGTGTTAGTGTATGAATTCGGATTCGGGTATGGGGTAGGGTCCAGTTTCGGGGCCGACAACGGGTTAGGCTTACGTTGCGTTTTAGGTTACGGGTTCGGGTAGGGTTGAGGGTACAGCTCAGGGTATGACAACGGGTTAGGGGACGTGTTTGTTTGTTAGGGGACGGCTTAGTGTTAGCGTTAGTGTACGGGATAGGATGAGAGTAGGGGTTAGCGTAAGGTGTGGGCGGGGGGGCGGCCCTTGGCTGAACATGCAAAGAACACATTGCAATAACACTTTGGGCCTCGTGTTCTCTTCCAGGTGTTTGACCAGAGTGCACTTTCAACTGAAGCTAAAGAAGAAATGTCCAAACTGTATCCTAATGCCCGGAGGGCTCGCCTGAAAGCAGGAGGCGATTTCCCTTACCTGTGCAGCAGTGCGGACGTGAATCTCTATGTACAGGTAGGTCCTAGGCTGGATCCCAGAGCACTTTGCACACAGAATCTGGTTGGAAACAGAAAGGGTTTTCTGATTTTCTGCTCGTCGAGGAAGAGAACTACAGAATTCTCCTCTCTCTGTAGGAATGAAGCATTGACTTGATCAATTGCTCCACATTAGGAACTCACTCACTCACAGGAGAATTCAAGCATATGAGAGCCACCTGAGGGACTCTATGCCCACTGTCCCTTTTCGAAGAGCCACAGGCCTACACTCACACACTGAAGCAGCCGTTTGGTACGACGGGACCTTGGCTCCTGGACACCAGACTTACGTGGAGTCGATCTGAATCCCACGAAGGGACTTCTCGGTCTACTCTTCATGCATGCAAACACACGCACCCAAACAAACTAACTCTACTTCTTCGAACACCTGCCTCCATGGATATTAGAATAGTGGGGAGAAATGGGTGCTTTGCAATTTGGCAAGCAGTCTCAAGAGCCTGGAAAAACCAGGACGGGGGAGTGTCGTTAGCGTACGTGTTCGGATTCCTGCACGGGTTACCGTAAGGCTTCGGGTAAGTGTGTGGGCTAGGGTGAGGGTGAGGGAACGGGGACGCTTCAGGGTCCAGGTCAGGGCGCGCCAGAGGTGGGGGGTTCGCGGACCTGTCGGGGGACGGACGCCTCAGGACTGGGAGCGGGGACCGTGGAGGGTGCAGGTCAGGGCGCGCCAGAGGTGGGGGGTTCGGAGGACGTGTCGGGGGACCGTGGAGGGTGCAGGGTAGGGCACGACAACGGGACAGGCTTACGGTCCAGGTTACGGATAAGGCTTCGTGTGAGGGTGAGGGTGAGGGTTAGTGTACGGTCGGTGAAGGGTTCTGGTTAGGGACGAGATAGGTAAGGTTTCGGGTCCAGGTACGGGTACGACAACGAGTTAGGCTTCGAGTACTTGTTAGGGTCCGGGTACGGGAATGGGTACGTGTTAGGGTACAGATGAGGGTTCGTGTCTGGGTTAGCGTAAGGTTGAGGGTTCTGCTTAGGATTAGGGAACAGGGACGGTTCAGTGGACAGTTTAGGGTCCAACAAGGGATTTGGGCTAGGGTACGGGTTAGGGTCTGGGGTAGTATGAAGTCTATTGGTTAGCGTTAGGGTCCGAAAACGGATTACGGTGAGGGTCAGTGTTAGTGGAGGGTTTCGGCTTAGGGGACGGGTTAGGATGTGGATTAGGGTTAGAGGGTTAGAGGGTTAGAGGGTTAGAGGGTTAGGGATCGGGCTCGGTTTAGGGGACAGGTTCGGGGCCGACAATGGGTTAGGTGTAGGGTACTGTTAGGGTACGTGTTGGGTTAGGGAACGGGTATGGGGTAGGGTCCAGTTTCGGGGCCGACAATGGGTTAGGATGAGGGGACGTTTTAGGCTACGGGTTAGTGTTAGTGTGTGGGTTAGGGAATGGGGACGGTTGAAGGTACAGATTAGGATCCAAGTTAGGGGAAGGGTTAGGGGATGGGTTAGTGTGAGTGTACGGGTTAGGAGTAGGGTATGGTTCGGGGAAGGGGAAGGGTTACAGTTAGGGGACGTATTAGGGTACGGGTTCGGGATCAGGCTTGCTTTAGGGTACTGTTAGGGTACATGTTAGTGTTGTGTTAGTGTATGAATTCGGATTCGGGTATGGGGTAGGGTCCAGTTTCGGGGCCGACAACGGGTTAGGCTTACGTTGCGTTTTAGGTTACGGGTTCGGGTAGGGTTGAGGGTACAGCTCAGGGTATGACAACGGGTTAGGGGACGTGTTTGTTTGTTAGGGGACGGCTTAGTGTTAGCGTTAGTGTACGGGATAGGATGAGAGTAGGGGTTAGCGTAAGGTGTGGGCGGGGGGGCGGCCCTTGGCTGAACATGCAAAGAACACATTGCAATAACACTTTGGGCCTCGTGTTCTCTTCCAGGTGTTTGACCAGAGTGCACTTTCAACTGAAGCTAAAGAAGAAATGTCCAAACTGTATCCTAATGCCCGGAGGGCTCGCCTGAAAGCAGGAGGCGATTTCCCTTACCTGTGCAGCAGTGCGGACGTGAATCTCTATGTACAGGTAGGTCCTAGGCTGGATCCCAGAGCACTTTGCACACAGAATCTGGTTGGAAACAGAAAGGGTTTTCTGATTTTCTGCTCGTCGAGGAAGAGAACTACAGAATTCTCCTCTCTCTGTAGGAATGAAGCATTGACTTGATCAATTGCTCCACATTAGGAACTCACTCACTCACAGGAGAATTCAAGCATATGAGAGCCACCTGAGGGACTCTATGCCCACTGTCCCTTTTCGAAGAGCCACAGGCCTACACTCACACACTGAAGCAGCCGTTTGGTACGACGGGACCTTGGCTCCTGGACACCAGACTTACGTGGAGTCGATCTGAATCCCACGAAGGGACTTCTCGGTCTACTCTTCATGCATGCAAACACACGCACCCAAACAAACTAACTCTACTTCTTCGAACACCTGCCTCCATGGATATTAGAATAGTGGGGAGAAATGGGTGCTTTGCAATTTGGCAAGCAGTCTCAAGAGCCTGGAAAAACCAGGACGGGGGAGTGTCGTTAGCGTACGTGTTCGGATTCCTGCACGGGTTACCGTAAGGCTTCGGGTAAGTGTGTGGGCTAGGGTGAGGGTGAGGGAACGGGGACGCTTCAGGGTCCAGGTCAGGGCGCGCCAGAGGTGGGGGGTTCGCGGACCTGTCACGGGACGGACGCCTCAGGACTGGGAGCGGGGACCGTGGAGGGTGCAGGTCAGGGCGCGCCACAGGTGGGGGGTTCGGAGGACGTGTCGGGGGACCGTGGAGGGTGCAGGGTAGGGCACGACAACGGGACAGGCTTACGGTCCAGGTTACGGATAAGGCTTCGTGTGAGGGTGAGGGTGAGGGTTAGTGTACGGTCGGTGAAGGGTTCTGGTTAGGGACGAGATAGGTAAGGTTTCGGGTCCAGGTACGGGTACGACAACGAGTTAGGCTTCGAGTACTTGTTAGGGTCCGGGTACGGGAATGGGTACGTGTTAGGGTACAGATGAGGGTTCGTGTCTGGGTTAGCGTAAGGTTGAGGGTTCTGCTTAGGATTAGGGAACAGGGACGGTTCAGTGGACAGTTTAGGGTCCAACAAGGGATTTGGGCTAGGGTACGGGTTAGGGTCTGGGGTAGTATGAAGTCTATTGGTTAGCGTTAGGGTCCGAAAACGGATTACGGTGAGGGTCAGTGTTAGTGGAGGGTTTCGGCTTAGGGGACGGGTTAGGATGTGGATTAGGGTTAGAGGGTTAGAGGGTTAGAGGGTTAGAGGGTTAGGGATCGGGCTCGGTTTAGGGGACAGGTTCGGGGCCGACAATGGGTTAGGTGTAGGGTACTGTTAGGGTACGTGTTGGGTTAGGGAACGGGTATGGGGTAGGGTCCAGTTTCGGGGCCGACAATGGGTTAGGATGAGGGGACGTTTTAGGCTACGGGTTAGTGTTAGTGTGTGGGTTAGGGAATGGGGACGGTTGAAGGTACAGATTAGGATCCAAGTTAGGGGAAGGGTTAGGGGATGGGTTAGTGTGAGTGTACGGGTTAGGAGTAGGGTATGGTTCGGGGAAGGGGAAGGGTTACAGTTAGGGGACGTATTAGGGTACGGGTTCGGGATCAGGCTTGCTTTAGGGTACTGTTAGGGTACATGTTAGTGTTGTGTTAGTGTATGAATTCGGATTCGGGTATGGGGTAGGGTCCAGTTTCGGGGCCGACAACGGGTTAGGCTTACGTTGCGTTTTAGGTTACGGGTTCGGGTAGGGTTGAGGGTACAGCTCAGGGTATGACAACGGGTTAGGGGACGTGTTTGTTTGTTAGGGGACGGCTTAGTGTTAGCGTTAGTGTACGGGATAGGATGAGAGTAGGGGTTAGCGTAAGGTGTGGGCGGGGGGGCGGCCCTTGGCTGAACATGCAAAGAACACATTGCAATAACACTTTGGGCCTCGTGTTCTCTTCCAGGTGTTTGACCAGAGTGCACTTTCAACTGAAGCTAAAGAAGAAATGTCCAAACTGTATCCTAATGCCCGGAGGGCTCGCCTGAAAGCAGGAGGCGATTTCCCTTACCTGTGCAGCAGTGCGGACGTGAATCTCTATGTACAGGTAGGTCCTAGGCTGGATCCCAGAGCACTTTGCACACAGAATCTGGTTGGAAACAGAAAGGGTTTTCTGATTTTCTGCTCGTCGAGGAAGAGAACTACAGAATTCTCCTCTCTCTGTAGGAATGAAGCATTGACTTGATCAATTGCTCCACATTAGGAACTCACTCACTCACAGGAGAATTCAAGCATATGAGAGCCACCTGAGGGACTCTATGCCCACTGTCCCTTTTCGAAGAGCCACAGGCCTACACTCACACACTGAAGCAGCCGTTTGGTACGACGGGACCTTGGCTCCTGGACACCAGACTTACGTGGAGTCGATCTGAATCCCACGAAGGGACTTCTCGGTCTACTCTTCATGCATGCAAACACACGCACCCAAACAAACTAACTCTACTTCTTCGAACACCTGCCTCCATGGATATTAGAATAGTGGGGAGAAATGGGTGCTTTGCAATTTGGCAAGCAGTCTCAAGAGCCTGGAAAAACCAGGACGGGGGAGTGTCGTTAGCGTACGTGTTCGGATTCCTGCACGGGTTACCGTAAGGCTTCGGGTAAGTGTGTGGGCTAGGGTGAGGGTGAGGGAACGGGGACGCTTCAGGGTCCAGGTCAGGGCGCGCCAGAGGTGGGGGGTTCGCGGACCTGTCACGGGACGGACGCCTCAGGACTGGGAGCGGGGACCGTGGAGGGTGCAGGTCAGGGCGCGCCACAGGTGGGGGGTTCGGAGGACCTGTCGGGGGACGGACGCCTCAGGACTGGGAGCGGGGACCGTGGAGGGTGCAGGTCAGCGCGCGCCAGAGGTGGGGGGTTCGAGGACCTGTCGGGGGACGGACGCCTCAGGACTGGGAGCGGGGACCGTGGAGGGTGCAGGTCAGCGCGCGCCAGAGGTGGGGGGTTCGAGGACCTGTCGGGGGACGGACGCCTCAGGACTGGGAGCGGGGACCGTGGAGGGTGCAGGTCAGGGCGCGCCACAGGTGGGGGGTTCGGAGGACGTGTCGGGGGACCGTGGAGGGTGCAGGGTAGGGCACGACAACGGGACAGGCTTACGGTCCAGGTTACGGATAAGGCTTCGTGTGAGGGTGAGGGTGAGGGTTAGTGTACGGTCGGTGAAGGGTTCTGGTTAGGGACGAGATAGGTAAGGTTTCGGGTCCAGGTACGGGTACGACAACGAGTTAGGCTTCGAGTACTTGTTAGGGTCCGGGTACGGGAATGGGTACGTGTTAGGGTACAGATGAGGGTTCGTGTCTGGGTTAGCGTAAGGTTGAGGGTTCTGCTTAGGATTAGGGAACAGGGACGGTTCAGTGGACAGTTTAGGGTCCAACAAGGGATTTGGGCTAGGGTACGGGTTAGGGTCTGGGGTAGTATGAAGTCTATTGGTTAGCGTTAGGGTCCGAAAACGGATTACGGTGAGGGTCAGTGTTAGTGGAGGGTTTCGGCTTAGGGGACGGGTTAGGATGTGGATTAGGGTTAGAGGGTTAGAGGGTTAGAGGGTTAGAGGGTTAGGGATCGGGCTCGGTTTAGGGGACAGGTTCGGGGCCGACAATGGGTTAGGTGTAGGGTACTGTTAGGGTACGTGTTGGGTTAGGGAACGGGTATGGGGTAGGGTCCAGTTTCGGGGCCGACAATGGGTTAGGATGAGGGGACGTTTTAGGCTACGGGTTAGTGTTAGTGTGTGGGTTAGGGAATGGGGACGGTTGAAGGTACAGATTAGGATCCAAGTTAGGGGAAGGGTTAGGGGATGGGTTAGTGTGAGTGTACGGGTTAGGAGTAGGGTATGGTTCGGGGAAGGGGAAGGGTTACAGTTAGGGGACGTATTAGGGTACGGGTTCGGGATCAGGCTTGCTTTAGGGTACTGTTAGGGTACATGTTAGTGTTGTGTTAGTGTATGAATTCGGATTCGGGTATGGGGTAGGGTCCAGTTTCGGGGCCGACAACGGGTTAGGCTTACGTTGCGTTTTAGGTTACGGGTTCGGGTAGGGTTGAGGGTACAGCTCAGGGTATGACAACGGGTTAGGGGACGTGTTTGTTTGTTAGGGGACGGCTTAGTGTTAGCGTTAGTGTACGGGATAGGATGAGAGTAGGGGTTAGCGTAAGGTGTGGGCGGGGGGGCGGCCCTTGGCTGAACATGCAAAGAACACATTGCAATAACACTTTGGGCCTCGTGTTCTCTTCCAGGTGTTTGACCAGAGTGCACTTTCAACTGAAGCTAAAGAAGAAATGTCCAAACTGTATCCTAATGCCCGGAGGGCTCGCCTGAAAGCAGGAGGCGATTTCCCTTACCTGTGCAGCAGTGCGGACGTGAATCTCTATGTACAGGTAGGTCCTAGGCTGGATCCCAGAGCACTTTGCACACAGAATCTGGTTGGAAACAGAAAGGGTTTTCTGATTTTCTGCTCGTCGAGGAAGAGAACTACAGAATTCTCCTCTCTCTGTAGGAATGAAGCATTGACTTGATCAATTGCTCCACATTAGGAACTCACTCACTCACAGGAGAATTCAAGCATATGAGAGCCACCTGAGGGACTCTATGCCCACTGTCCCTTTTCGAAGAGCCACAGGCCTACACTCACACACTGAAGCAGCCGTTTGGTACGACGGGACCTTGGCTCCTGGACACCAGACTTACGTGGAGTCGATCTGAATCCCACGAAGGGACTTCTCGGTCTACTCTTCATGCATGCAAACACACGCACCCAAACAAACTAACTCTACTTCTTCGAACACCTGCCTCCATGGATATTAGAATAGTGGGGAGAAATGGGTGCTTTGCAATTTGGCAAGCAGTCTCAAGAGCCTGGAAAAACCAGGACGGGGGAGTGTCGTTAGCGTACGTGTTCGGATTCCTGCACGGGTTACCGTAAGGCTTCGGGTAAGTGTGTGGGCTAGGGTGAGGGTGAGGGAACGGGGACGCTTCAGGGTCCAGGTCAGGGCGCGCCAGAGGTGGGGGGTTCGCGGACCTGTCACGGGACGGACGCCTCAGGACTGGGAGCGGGGACCGTGGAGGGTGCAGGTCAGGGCGCGCCACAGGTGGGGGGTTCGGAGGACGTGTCGGGGGACCGTGGAGGGTGCAGGGTAGGGCACGACAACGGGACAGGCTTACGGTCCAGGTTACGGATAAGGCTTCGTGTGAGGGTGAGGGTGAGGGTTAGTGTACGGTCGGTGAAGGGTTCTGGTTAGGGACGAGATAGGTAAGGTTTCGGGTCCAGGTACGGGTACAACAACGAGTTAGGCTTCGAGTACTTGTTAGGGTCCGGGTACGGGAATGGGTACGTGTTAGGGTACAGATGAGGGTTCGTGTCTGGGTTAGCGTAAGGTTGAGGGTTCTGCTTAGGATTAGGGAACAGGGACGGTTCAGTGGACAGTTTAGGGTCCAACAAGGGATTTGGGCTAGGGTACGGGTTAGGGTCTGGGGTAGTATGAAGTCTATTGGTTAGCGTTAGGGTCCGAAAACGGATTACGGTGAGGGTCAGTGTTAGTGGAGGGTTTCGGCTTAGGGGACGGGTTAGGATGTGGATTAGGGTTAGAGGGTTAGAGGGTTAGAGGGTTAGAGGGTTAGGGATCGGGCTCGGTTTAGGGGACAGGTTCGGGGCCGACAATGGGTTAGGTGTAGGGTACTGTTAGGGTACGTGTTGGGTTAGGGAACGGGTATGGGGTAGGGTCCAGTTTCGGGGCCGACAATGGGTTAGGATGAGGGGACGTTTTAGGCTACGGGTTAGTGTTAGTGTGTGGGTTAGGGAATGGGGACGGTTGAAGGTACAGATTAGGATCCAAGTTAGGGGAAGGGTTAGGGGATGGGTTAGTGTGAGTGTACGGGTTAGGAGTAGGGTATGGTTCGGGGAAGGGGAAGGGTTACAGTTAGGGGACGTATTAGGGTACGGGTTCGGGATCAGGCTTGCTTTAGGGTACTGTTAGGGTACATGTTAGTGTTGTGTTAGTGTATGAATTCGGATTCGGGTATGGGGTAGGGTCCAGTTTCGGGGCCGACAACGGGTTAGGCTTACGTTGCGTTTTAGGTTACGGGTTCGGGTAGGGTTGAGGGTACAGCTCAGGGTATGACAACGGGTTAGGGGACGTGTTTGTTTGTTAGGGGACGGCTTAGTGTTAGCGTTAGTGTACGGGATAGGATGAGAGTAGGGGTTAGCGTAAGGTGTGGGCGGGGGGGCGGCCCTTGGCTGAACATGCAAAGAACACATTGCAATAACACTTTGGGCCTCGTGTTCTCTTCCAGGTGTTTGACCAGAGTGCACTTTCAACTGAAGCTAAAGAAGAAATGTCCAAACTGTATCCTAATGCCCGGAGGGCTCGCCTGAAAGCAGGAGGCGATTTCCCTTACCTGTGCAGCAGTGCGGACGTGAATCTCTATGTACAGGTAGGTCCTAGGCTGGATCCCAGAGCACTTTGCACACAGAATCTGGTTGGAAACAGAAAGGGTTTTCTGATTTTCTGCTCGTCGAGGAAGAGAACTACAGAATTCTCCTCTCTCTGTAGGAATGAAGCATTGACTTGATCAATTGCTCCACATTAGGAACTCACTCACTCACAGGAGAATTCAAGCATATGAGAGCCACCTGAGGGACTCTATGCCCACTGTCCCTTTTCGAAGAGCCACAGGCCTACACTCACACACTGAAGCAGCCGTTTGGTACGACGGGACCTTGGCTCCTGGACACCAGACTTACGTGGAGTCGATCTGAATCCCACGAAGGGACTTCTCGGTCTACTCTTCATGCATGCAAACACACGCACCCAAACAAACTAACTCTACTTCTTCGAACACCTGCCTCCATGGATATTAGAATAGTGGGGAGAAATGGGTGCTTTGCAATTTGGCAAGCAGTCTCAAGAGCCTGGAAAAACCAGGACGGGGGAGTGTCGTTAGCGTACGTGTTCGGATTCCTGCACGGGTTACCGTAAGGCTTCGGGTAAGTGTGTGGGCTAGGGTGAGGGTGAGGGAACGGGGACGCTTCAGGGTCCAGGTCAGGGCGCGCCAGAGGTGGGGGGTTCGCGGACCTGTCACGGGACGGACGCCTCAGGACTGGGAGCGGGGACCGTGGAGGGTGCAGGTCAGCGCGCGCCAGAGGTGGGGGGTTCGAGGACCTGTCGGGGGACGGACGCCTCAGGACTGGGAGCGGGGACCGTGGAGGGTGCAGGTCAGCGCGCGCCAGAGGTGGGGGGTTCGAGGACCTGTCGGGGGACGGACGCCTCAGGACTGGGAGCGGGGACCGTGGAGGGTGCAGGTCAGCGCGCGCCAGAGGTGGGGGGTTCGAGGACCTGTCGGGGGACGGACGCCTCAGGACTGGGAGCGGGGACCGTGGAGGGTGCAGGTCAGGGCGCGCCACAGGTGGGGGGTTCGGAGGACCTGTCGGGGGACCGTGGAGGGTGCAGGGTAGGGCACGACAACGGGACAGGCTTACGGTCCAGGTTACGGATAAGGCTTCGTGTGAGGGTGAGGGTGAGGGTTAGTGTACGGTCGGTGAAGGGTTCTGGTTAGGGACGAGATAGGTAAGGTTTCGGGTCCAGGTACGGGTACGACAACGAGTTAGGCTTCGAGTACTTGTTAGGGTCCGGGTACGGGAATGGGTACGTGTTAGGGTACAGATGAGGGTTCGTGTCTGGGTTAGCGTAAGGTTGAGGGTTCTGCTTAGGATTAGGGAACAGGGACGGTTCAGTGGACAGTTTAGGGTCCAACAAGGGATTTGGGCTAGGGTACGGGTTAGGGTCTGGGGTAGTATGAAGTCTATTGGTTAGCGTTAGGGTCCGAAAACGGATTACGGTGAGGGTCAGTGTTAGTGGAGGGTTTCGGCTTAGGGGACGGGTTAGGATGTGGATTAGGGTTAGAGGGTTAGAGGGTTAGAGGGTTAGAGGGTTAGGGATCGGGCTCGGTTTAGGGGACAGGTTCGGGGCCGACAATGGGTTAGGTGTAGGGTACTGTTAGGGTACGTGTTGGGTTAGGGAACGGGTATGGGGTAGGGTCCAGTTTCGGGGCCGACAATGGGTTAGGATGAGGGGACGTTTTAGGCTACGGGTTAGTGTTAGTGTGTGGGTTAGGGAATGGGGACGGTTGAAGGTACAGATTAGGATCCAAGTTAGGGGAAGGGTTAGGGGATGGGTTAGTGTGAGTGTACGGGTTAGGAGTAGGGTATGGTTCGGGGAAGGGGAAGGGTTACAGTTAGGGGACGTATTAGGGTACGGGTTCGGGATCAGGCTTGCTTTAGGGTACTGTTAGGGTACATGTTAGTGTTGTGTTAGTGTATGAATTCGGATTCGGGTATGGGGTAGGGTCCAGTTTCGGGGCCGACAACGGGTTAGGCTTACGTTGCGTTTTAGGTTACGGGTTCGGGTAGGGTTGAGGGTACAGCTCAGGGTATGACAACGGGTTAGGGGACGTGTTTGTTTGTTAGGGGACGGCTTAGTGTTAGCGTTAGTGTACGGGATAGGATGAGAGTAGGGGTTAGCGTAAGGTGTGGGCGGGGGGGCGGCCCTTGGCTGAACATGCAAAGAACACATTGCAATAACACTTTGGGCCTCGTGTTCTCTTCCAGGTGTTTGACCAGAGTGCACTTTCAACTGAAGCTAAAGAAGAAATGTCCAAACTGTATCCTAATGCCCGGAGGGCTCGCCTGAAAGCAGGAGGCGATTTCCCTTACCTGTGCAGCAGTGCGGACGTGAATCTCTATGTACAGGTAGGTCCTAGGCTGGATCCCAGAGCACTTTGCACACAGAATCTGGTTGGAAACAGAAAGGGTTTTCTGATTTTCTGCTCGTCGAGGAAGAGAACTACAGAATTCTCCTCTCTCTGTAGGAATGAAGCATTGACTTGATCAATTGCTCCACATTAGGAACTCACTCACTCACAGGAGAATTCAAGCATATGAGAGCCACCTGAGGGACTCTATGCCCACTGTCCCTTTTCGAAGAGCCACAGGCCTACACTCACACACTGAAGCAGCCGTTTGGTACGACGGGACCTTGGCTCCTGGACACCAGACTTACGTGGAGTCGATCTGAATCCCACGAAGGGACTTCTCGGTCTACTCTTCATGCATGCAAACACACGCACCCAAACAAACTAACTCTACTTCTTCGAACACCTGCCTCCATGGATATTAGAATAGTGGGGAGAAATGGGTGCTTTGCAATTTGGCAAGCAGTCTCAAGAGCCTGGAAAAACCAGGACGGGGGAGTGTCGTTAGCGTACGTGTTCGGATTCCTGCACGGGTTACCGTAAGGCTTCGGGTAAGTGTGTGGGCTAGGGTGAGGGTGAGGGAACGGGGACGCTTCAGGGTCCAGGTCAGGGCGCGCCAGAGGTGGGGGGTTCGCGGACCTGTCACGGGACGGACGCCTCAGGACTGGGAGCGGGGACCGTGGAGGGTGCAGGTCAGGGCGCGCCACAGGTGGGGGGTTCGGAGGACCTGTCGGGGGACGGACGCCTCAGGACTGGGAGCGGGGACCGTGGAGGGTGCAGGTCAGCGCGCGCCAGAGGTGGGGGGTTCGAGGACCTGTCGGGGGACGGACGCCTCAGGACTGGGAGCGGGGACCGTGGAGGGTGCAGGTCAGCGCGCGCCAGAGGTGGGGGGTTCGAGGACCTGTCGGGGGACGGACGCCTCAGGACTGGGAGCGGGGACCGTGGAGGGTGCAGGTCAGCGCGCGCCAGAGGTGGGGGGTTCGAGGACCTGTCGGGGGACGGACGCCTCAGGACTGGGAGCGGGGACCGTGGAGGGTGCAGGTCAGGGCGCGCCACAGGTGGGGGGTTCGGAGGACGTGTCGGGGGACCGTGGAGGGTGCAGGGTAGGGCACGACAACGGGACAGGCTTACGGTCCAGGTTACGGATAAGGCTTCGTGTGAGGGTGAGGGTGAGGGTTAGTGTACGGTCGGTGAAGGGTTCTGGTTAGGGACGAGATAGGTAAGGTTTCGGGTCCAGGTACGGGTACGACAACGAGTTAGGCTTCGAGTACTTGTTAGGGTCCGGGTACGGGAATGGGTACGTGTTAGGGTACAGATGAGGGTTCGTGTCTGGGTTAGCGTAAGGTTGAGGGTTCTGCTTAGGATTAGGGAACAGGGACGGTTCAGTGGACAGTTTAGGGTCCAACAAGGGATTTGGGCTAGGGTACGGGTTAGGGTCTGGGGTAGTATGAAGTCTATTGGTTAGCGTTAGGGTCCGAAAACGGATTACGGTGAGGGTCAGTGTTAGTGGAGGGTTTCGGCTTAGGGGACGGGTTAGGATGTGGATTAGGGTTAGAGGGTTAGAGGGTTAGAGGGTTAGAGGGTTAGGGATCGGGCTCGGTTTAGGGGACAGGTTCGGGGCCGACAATGGGTTAGGTGTAGGGTACTGTTAGGGTACGTGTTGGGTTAGGGAACGGGTATGGGGTAGGGTCCAGTTTCGGGGCCGACAATGGGTTAGGATGAGGGGACGTTTTAGGCTACGGGTTAGTGTTAGTGTGTGGGTTAGGGAATGGGGACGGTTGAAGGTACAGATTAGGATCCAAGTTAGGGGAAGGGTTAGGGGATGGGTTAGTGTGAGTGTACGGGTTAGGAGTAGGGTATGGTTCGGGGAAGGGGAAGGGTTACAGTTAGGGGACGTATTAGGGTACGGGTTCGGGATCAGGCTTGCTTTAGGGTACTGTTAGGGTACATGTTAGTGTTGTGTTAGTGTATGAATTCGGATTCGGGTATGGGGTAGGGTCCAGTTTCGGGGCCGACAACGGGTTAGGCTTACGTTGCGTTTTAGGTTACGGGTTCGGGTAGGGTTGAGGGTACAGCTCAGGGTATGACAACGGGTTAGGGGACGTGTTTGTTTGTTAGGGGACGGCTTAGTGTTAGCGTTAGTGTACGGGATAGGATGAGAGTAGGGGTTAGCGTAAGGTGTGGGCGGGGGGGCGGCCCTTGGCTGAACATGCAAAGAACACATTGCAATAACACTTTGGGCCTCGTGTTCTCTTCCAGGTGTTTGACCAGAGTGCACTTTCAACTGAAGCTAAAGAAGAAATGTCCAAACTGTATCCTAATGCCCGGAGGGCTCGCCTGAAAGCAGGAGGCGATTTCCCTTACCTGTGCAGCAGTGCGGACGTGAATCTCTATGTACAGGTAGGTCCTAGGCTGGATCCCAGAGCACTTTGCACACAGAATCTGGTTGGAAACAGAAAGGGTTTTCTGATTTTCTGCTCGTCGAGGAAGAGAACTACAGAATTCTCCTCTCTCTGTAGGAATGAAGCATTGACTTGATCAATTGCTCCACATTAGGAACTCACTCACTCACAGGAGAATTCAAGCATATGAGAGCCACCTGAGGGACTCTATGCCCACTGTCCCTTTTCGAAGAGCCACAGGCCTACACTCACACACTGAAGCAGCCGTTTGGTACGACGGGACCTTGGCTCCTGGACACCAGACTTACGTGGAGTCGATCTGAATCCCACGAAGGGACTTCTCGGTCTACTCTTCATGCATGCAAACACACGCACCCAAACAAACTAACTCTACTTCTTCGAACACCTGCCTCCATGGATATTAGAATAGTGGGGAGAAATGGGTGCTTTGCAATTTGGCAAGCAGTCTCAAGAGCCTGGAAAAACCAGGACGGGGGAGTGTCGTTAGCGTACGTGTTCGGATTCCTGCACGGGTTACCGTAAGGCTTCGGGTAAGTGTGTGGGCTAGGGTGAGGGTGAGGGAACGGGGACGCTTCAGGGTCCAGGTCAGGGCGCGCCAGAGGTGGGGGGTTCGCGGACCTGTCACGGGACGGACGCCTCAGGACTGGGAGCGGGGACCGTGGAGGGTGCAGGTCAGGGCGCGCCACAGGTGGGGGGTTCGGAGGACGTGTCGGGGGACCGTGGAGGGTGCAGGGTAGGGCACGACAACGGGACAGGCTTACGGTCCAGGTTACGGATAAGGCTTCGTGTGAGGGTGAGGGTGAGGGTTAGTGTACGGTCGGTGAAGGGTTCTGGTTAGGGACGAGATAGGTAAGGTTTCGGGTCCAGGTACGGGTACGACAACGAGTTAGGCTTCGAGTACTTGTTAGGGTCCGGGTACGGGAATGGGTACGTGTTAGGGTACAGATGAGGGTTCGTGTCTGGGTTAGCGTAAGGTTGAGGGTTCTGCTTAGGATTAGGGAACAGGGACGGTTCAGTGGACAGTTTAGGGTCCAACAAGGGATTTGGGCTAGGGTACGGGTTAGGGTCTGGGGTAGTATGAAGTCTATTGGTTAGCGTTAGGGTCCGAAAACGGATTACGGTGAGGGTCAGTGTTAGTGGAGGGTTTCGGCTTAGGGGACGGGTTAGGATGTGGATTAGGGTTAGAGGGTTAGAGGGTTAGAGGGTTAGAGGGTTAGGGATCGGGCTCGGTTTAGGGGACAGGTTCGGGGCCGACAATGGGTTAGGTGTAGGGTACTGTTAGGGTACGTGTTGGGTTAGGGAACGGGTATGGGGTAGGGTCCAGTTTCGGGGCCGACAATGGGTTAGGATGAGGGGACGTTTTAGGCTACGGGTTAGTGTTAGTGTGTGGGTTAGGGAATGGGGACGGTTGAAGGTACAGATTAGGATCCAAGTTAGGGGAAGGGTTAGGGGATGGGTTAGTGTGAGTGTACGGGTTAGGAGTAGGGTATGGTTCGGGGAAGGGGAAGGGTTACAGTTAGGGGACGTATTAGGGTACGGGTTCGGGATCAGGCTTGCTTTAGGGTACTGTTAGGGTACATGTTAGTGTTGTGTTAGTGTATGAATTCGGATTCGGGTATGGGGTAGGGTCCAGTTTCGGGGCCGACAACGGGTTAGGCTTACGTTGCGTTTTAGGTTACGGGTTCGGGTAGGGTTGAGGGTACAGCTCAGGGTATGACAACGGGTTAGGGGACGTGTTTGTTTGTTAGGGGACGGCTTAGTGTTAGCGTTAGTGTACGGGATAGGATGAGAGTAGGGGTTAGCGTAAGGTGTGGGCGGGGGGGCGGCCCTTGGCTGAACATGCAAAGAACACATTGCAATAACACTTTGGGCCTCGTGTTCTCTTCCAGGTGTTTGACCAGAGTGCACTTTCAACTGAAGCTAAAGAAGAAATGTCCAAACTGTATCCTAATGCCCGGAGGGCTCGCCTGAAAGCAGGAGGCGATTTCCCTTACCTGTGCAGCAGTGCGGACGTGAATCTCTATGTACAGGTAGGTCCTAGGCTGGATCCCAGAGCACTTTGCACACAGAATCTGGTTGGAAACAGAAAGGGTTTTCTGATTTTCTGCTCGTCGAGGAAGAGAACTACAGAATTCTCCTCTCTCTGTAGGAATGAAGCATTGACTTGATCAATTGCTCCACATTAGGAACTCACTCACTCACAGGAGAATTCAAGCATATGAGAGCCACCTGAGGGACTCTATGCCCACTGTCCCTTTTCGAAGAGCCACAGGCCTACACTCACACACTGAAGCAGCCGTTTGGTACGACGGGACCTTGGCTCCTGGACACCAGACTTACGTGGAGTCGATCTGAATCCCACGAAGGGACTTCTCGGTCTACTCTTCATGCATGCAAACACACGCACCCAAACAAACTAACTCTACTTCTTCGAACACCTGCCTCCATGGATATTAGAATAGTGGGGAGAAATGGGTGCTTTGCAATTTGGCAAGCAGTCTCAAGAGCCTGGAAAAACCAGGACGGGGGAGTGTCGTTAGCGTACGTGTTCGGATTCCTGCACGGGTTACCGTAAGGCTTCGGGTAAGTGTGTGGGCTAGGGTGAGGGTGAGGGAACGGGGACGCTTCAGGGTCCAGGTCAGGGCGCGCCAGAGGTGGGGGGTTCGCGGACCTGTCACGGGACGGACGCCTCAGGACTGGGAGCGGGGACCGTGGAGGGTGCAGGTCAGGGCGCGCCACAGGTGGGGGGTTCGGAGGACGTGTCGGGGGACCGTGGAGGGTGCAGGGTAGGGCACGACAACGGGACAGGCTTACGGTCCAGGTTACGGATAAGGCTTCGTGTGAGGGTGAGGGTGAGGGTTAGTGTACGGTCGGTGAAGGGTTCTGGTTAGGGACGAGATAGGTAAGGTTTCGGGTCCAGGTACGGGTACGACAACGAGTTAGGCTTCGAGTACTTGTTAGGGTCCGGGTACGGGAATGGGTACGTGTTAGGGTACAGATGAGGGTTCGTGTCTGGGTTAGCGTAAGGTTGAGGGTTCTGCTTAGGATTAGGGAACAGGGACGGTTCAGTGGACAGTTTAGGGTCCAACAAGGGATTTGGGCTAGGGTACGGGTTAGGGTCTGGGGTAGTATGAAGTCTATTGGTTAGCGTTAGGGTCCGAAAACGGATTACGGTGAGGGTCAGTGTTAGTGGAGGGTTTCGGCTTAGGGGACGGGTTAGGATGTGGATTAGGGTTAGAGGGTTAGAGGGTTAGAGGGTTAGAGGGTTAGGGATCGGGCTCGGTTTAGGGGACAGGTTCGGGGCCGACAATGGGTTAGGTGTAGGGTACTGTTAGGGTACGTGTTGGGTTAGGGAACGGGTATGGGGTAGGGTCCAGTTTCGGGGCCGACAATGGGTTAGGATGAGGGGACGTTTTAGGCTACGGGTTAGTGTTAGTGTGTGGGTTAGGGAATGGGGACGGTTGAAGGTACAGATTAGGATCCAAGTTAGGGGAAGGGTTAGGGGATGGGTTAGTGTGAGTGTACGGGTTAGGAGTAGGGTATGGTTCGGGGAAGGGGAAGGGTTACAGTTAGGGGACGTATTAGGGTACGGGTTCGGGATCAGGCTTGCTTTAGGGTACTGTTAGGGTACATGTTAGTGTTGTGTTAGTGTATGAATTCGGATTCGGGTATGGGGTAGGGTCCAGTTTCGGGGCCGACAACGGGTTAGGCTTACGTTGCGTTTTAGGTTACGGGTTCGGGTAGGGTTGAGGGTACAGCTCAGGGTATGACAACGGGTTAGGGGACGTGTTTGTTTGTTAGGGGACGGCTTAGTGTTAGCGTTAGTGTACGGGATAGGATGAGAGTAGGGGTTAGCGTAAGGTGTGGGCGGGGGGGCGGCCCTTGGCTGAACATGCAAAGAACACATTGCAATAACACTTTGGGCCTCGTGTTCTCTTCCAGGTGTTTGACCAGAGTGCACTTTCAACTGAAGCTAAAGAAGAAATGTCCAAACTGTATCCTAATGCCCGGAGGGCTCGCCTGAAAGCAGGAGGCGATTTCCCTTACCTGTGCAGCAGTGCGGACGTGAATCTCTATGTACAGGTAGGTCCTAGGCTGGATCCCAGAGCACTTTGCACACAGAATCTGGTTGGAAACAGAAAGGGTTTTCTGATTTTCTGCTCGTCGAGGAAGAGAACTACAGAATTCTCCTCTCTCTGTAGGAATGAAGCATTGACTTGATCAATTGCTCCACATTAGGAACTCACTCACTCACAGGAGAATTCAAGCATATGAGAGCCACCTGAGGGACTCTATGCCCACTGTCCCTTTTCGAAGAGCCACAGGCCTACACTCACACACTGAAGCAGCCGTTTGGTACGACGGGACCTTGGCTCCTGGACACCAGACTTACGTGGAGTCGATCTGAATCCCACGAAGGGACTTCTCGGTCTACTCTTCATGCATGCAAACACACGCACCCAAACAAACTAACTCTACTTCTTCGAACACCTGCCTCCATGGATATTAGAATAGTGGGGAGAAATGGGTGCTTTGCAATTTGGCAAGCAGTCTCAAGAGCCTGGAAAAACCAGGACGGGGGAGTGTCGTTAGCGTACGTGTTCGGATTCCTGCACGGGTTACCGTAAGGCTTCGGGTAAGTGTGTGGGCTAGGGTGAGGGTGAGGGAACGGGGACGCTTCAGGGTCCAGGTCAGGGCGCGCCAGAGGTGGGGGGTTCGCGGACCTGTCACGGGACGGACGCCTCAGGACTGGGAGCGGGGACCGTGGAGGGTGCAGGTCAGGGCGCGCCACAGGTGGGGGGTTCGGAGGACCTGTCGGGGGACGGACGCCTCAGGACTGGGAGCGGGGACCGTGGAGGGTGCAGGTCAGCGCGCGCCAGAGGTGGGGGGTTCGAGGACCTGTCGGGGGACGGACGCCTCAGGACTGGGAGCGGGGACCGTGGAGGGTGCAGGTCAGCGCGCGCCAGAGGTGGGGGGTTCGAGGACCTGTCGGGGGACGGACGCCTCAGGACTGGGAGCGGGGACCGTGGAGGGTGCAGGTCAGCGCGCGCCAGAGGTGGGGGGTTCGAGGACCTGTCGGGGGACGGACGCCTCAGGACTGGGAGCGGGGACCGTGGAGGGTGCAGGTCAGGGCGCGCCACAGGTGGGGGGTTCGGAGGACGTGTCGGGGGACCGTGGAGGGTGCAGGGTAGGGCACGACAACGGGACAGGCTTACGGTCCAGGTTACGGATAAGGCTTCGTGTGAGGGTGAGGGTGAGGGTTAGTGTACGGTCGGTGAAGGGTTCTGGTTAGGGACGAGATAGGTAAGGTTTCGGGTCCAGGTACGGGTACGACAACGAGTTAGGCTTCGAGTACTTGTTAGGGTCCGGGTACGGGAATGGGTACGTGTTAGGGTACAGATGAGGGTTCGTGTCTGGGTTAGCGTAAGGTTGAGGGTTCTGCTTAGGATTAGGGAACAGGGACGGTTCAGTGGACAGTTTAGGGTCCAACAAGGGATTTGGGCTAGGGTACGGGTTAGGGTCTGGGGTAGTATGAAGTCTATTGGTTAGCGTTAGGGTCCGAAAACGGATTACGGTGAGGGTCAGTGTTAGTGGAGGGTTTCGGCTTAGGGGACGGGTTAGGATGTGGATTAGGGTTAGAGGGTTAGAGGGTTAGAGGGTTAGAGGGTTAGGGATCGGGCTCGGTTTAGGGGACAGGTTCGGGGCCGACAATGGGTTAGGTGTAGGGTACTGTTAGGGTACGTGTTGGGTTAGGGAACGGGTATGGGGTAGGGTCCAGTTTCGGGGCCGACAATGGGTTAGGATGAGGGGACGTTTTAGGCTACGGGTTAGTGTTAGTGTGTGGGTTAGGGAATGGGGACGGTTGAAGGTACAGATTAGGATCCAAGTTAGGGGAAGGGTTAGGGGATGGGTTAGTGTGAGTGTACGGGTTAGGAGTAGGGTATGGTTCGGGGAAGGGGAAGGGTTACAGTTAGGGGACGTATTAGGGTACGGGTTCGGGATCAGGCTTGCTTTAGGGTACTGTTAGGGTACATGTTAGTGTTGTGTTAGTGTATGAATTCGGATTCGGGTATGGGGTAGGGTCCAGTTTCGGGGCCGACAACGGGTTAGGCTTACGTTGCGTTTTAGGTTACGGGTTCGGGTAGGGTTGAGGGTACAGCTCAGGGTATGACAACGGGTTAGGGGACGTGTTTGTTTGTTAGGGGACGGCTTAGTGTTAGCGTTAGTGTACGGGATAGGATGAGAGTAGGGGTTAGCGTAAGGTGTGGGCGGGGGGGCGGCCCTTGGCTGAACATGCAAAGAACACATTGCAATAACACTTTGGGCCTCGTGTTCTCTTCCAGGTGTTTGACCAGAGTGCACTTTCAACTGAAGCTAAAGAAGAAATGTCCAAACTGTATCCTAATGCCCGGAGGGCTCGCCTGAAAGCAGGAGGCGATTTCCCTTACCTGTGCAGCAGTGCGGACGTGAATCTCTATGTACAGGTAGGTCCTAGGCTGGATCCCAGAGCACTTTGCACACAGAATCTGGTTGGAAACAGAAAGGGTTTTCTGATTTTCTGCTCGTCGAGGAAGAGAACTACAGAATTCTCCTCTCTCTGTAGGAATGAAGCATTGACTTGATCAATTGCTCCACATTAGGAACTCACTCACTCACAGGAGAATTCAAGCATATGAGAGCCACCTGAGGGACTCTATGCCCACTGTCCCTTTTCGAAGAGCCACAGGCCTACACTCACACACTGAAGCAGCCGTTTGGTACGACGGGACCTTGGCTCCTGGACACCAGACTTACGTGGAGTCGATCTGAATCCCACGAAGGGACTTCTCGGTCTACTCTTCATGCATGCAAACACACGCACCCAAACAAACTAACTCTACTTCTTCGAACACCTGCCTCCATGGATATTAGAATAGTGGGGAGAAATGGGTGCTTTGCAATTTGGCAAGCAGTCTCAAGAGCCTGGAAAAACCAGGACGGGGGAGTGTCGTTAGCGTACGTGTTCGGATTCCTGCACGGGTTACCGTAAGGCTTCGGGTAAGTGTGTGGGCTAGGGTGAGGGTGAGGGAACGGGGACGCTTCAGGGTCCAGGTCAGGGCGCGCCAGAGGTGGGGGGTTCGCGGACCTGTCACGGGACGGACGCCTCAGGACTGGGAGCGGGGACCGTGGAGGGTGCAGGTCAGGGCGCGCCAGAGGTGGGGGGTTCGGAGGACGTGTCGGGGGACCGTGGAGGGTGCAGGGTAGGGCACGACAACGGGACAGGCTTACGGTCCAGGTTACGGATAAGGCTTCGTGTGAGGGTGAGGGTGAGGGTTAGTGTACGGTCGGTGAAGGGTTCTGGTTAGGGACGAGATAGGTAAGGTTTCGGGTCCAGGTACGGGTACGACAACGAGTTAGGCTTCGAGTACTTGTTAGGGTCCGGGTACGGGAATGGGTACGTGTTAGGGTACAGATGAGGGTTCGTGTCTGGGTTAGCGTAAGGTTGAGGGTTCTGCTTAGGATTAGGGAACAGGGACGGTTCAGTGGACAGTTTAGGGTCCAACAAGGGATTTGGGCTAGGGTACGGGTTAGGGTCTGGGGTAGTATGAAGTCTATTGGTTAGCGTTAGGGTCCGAAAACGGATTACGGTGAGGGTCAGTGTTAGTGGAGGGTTTCGGCTTAGGGGACGGGTTAGGATGTGGATTAGGGTTAGAGGGTTAGAGGGTTAGAGGGTTAGAGGGTTAGGGATCGGGCTCGGTTTAGGGGACAGGTTCGGGGCCGACAATGGGTTAGGTGTAGGGTACTGTTAGGGTACGTGTTGGGTTAGGGAACGGGTATGGGGTAGGGTCCAGTTTCGGGGCCGACAATGGGTTAGGATGAGGGGACGTTTTAGGCTACGGGTTAGTGTTAGTGTGTGGGTTAGGGAATGGGGACGGTTGAAGGTACAGATTAGGATCCAAGTTAGGGGAAGGGTTAGGGGATGGGTTAGTGTGAGTGTACGGGTTAGGAGTAGGGTATGGTTCGGGGAAGGGGAAGGGTTACAGTTAGGGGACGTATTAGGGTACGGGTTCGGGATCAGGCTTGCTTTAGGGTACTGTTAGGGTACATGTTAGTGTTGTGTTAGTGTATGAATTCGGATTCGGGTATGGGGTAGGGTCCAGTTTCGGGGCCGACAACGGGTTAGGCTTACGTTGCGTTTTAGGTTACGGGTTCGGGTAGGGTTGAGGGTACAGCTCAGGGTATGACAACGGGTTAGGGGACGTGTTTGTTTGTTAGGGGACGGCTTAGTGTTAGCGTTAGTGTACGGGATAGGATGAGAGTAGGGGTTAGCGTAAGGTGTGGGCGGGGGGGCGGCCCTTGGCTGAACATGCAAAGAACACATTGCAATAACACTTTGGGCCTCGTGTTCTCTTCCAGGTGTTTGACCAGAGTGCACTTTCAACTGAAGCTAAAGAAGAAATGTCCAAACTGTATCCTAATGCCCGGAGGGCTCGCCTGAAAGCAGGAGGCGATTTCCCTTACCTGTGCAGCAGTGCGGACGTGAATCTCTATGTACAGGTAGGTCCTAGGCTGGATCCCAGAGCACTTTGCACACAGAATCTGGTTGGAAACAGAAAGGGTTTTCTGATTTTCTGCTCGTCGAGGAAGAGAACTACAGAATTCTCCTCTCTCTGTAGGAATGAAGCATTGACTTGATCAATTGCTCCACATTAGGAACTCACTCACTCACAGGAGAATTCAAGCATATGAGAGCCACCTGAGGGACTCTATGCCCACTGTCCCTTTTCGAAGAGCCACAGGCCTACACTCACACACTGAAGCAGCCGTTTGGTACGACGGGACCTTGGCTCCTGGACACCAGACTTACGTGGAGTCGATCTGAATCCCACGAAGGGACTTCTCGGTCTACTCTTCATGCATGCAAACACACGCACCCAAACAAACTAACTCTACTTCTTCGAACACCTGCCTCCATGGATATTAGAATAGTGGGGAGAAATGGGTGCTTTGCAATTTGGCAAGCAGTCTCAAGAGCCTGGAAAAACCAGGACGGGGGAGTGTCGTTAGCGTACGTGTTCGGATTCCTGCACGGGTTACCGTAAGGCTTCGGGTAAGTGTGTGGGCTAGGGTGAGGGTGAGGGAACGGGGACGCTTCAGGGTCCAGGTCAGGGCGCGCCAGAGGTGGGGGGTTCGCGGACCTGTCACGGGACGGACGCCTCAGGACTGGGAGCGGGGACCGTGGAGGGTGCAGGTCAGGGCGCGCCACAGGTGGGGGGTTCGGAGGACCTGTCGGGGGACGGACGCCTCAGGACTGGGAGCGGGGACCGTGGAGGGTGCAGGTCAGCGCGCGCCAGAGGTGGGGGGTTCGAGGACCTGTCGGGGGACGGACGCCTCAGGACTGGGAGCGGGGACCGTGGAGGGTGCAGGTCAGCGCGCGCCAGAGGTGGGGGGTTCGAGGACCTGTCGGGGGACGGACGCCTCAGGACTGGGAGCGGGGACCGTGGAGGGTGCAGGTCAGCGCGCGCCAGAGGTGGGGGGTTCGAGGACCTGTCGGGGGACGGACGCCTCAGGACTGGGAGCGGGGACCGTGGAGGGTGCAGGTCAGGGCGCGCCACAGGTGGGGGGTTCGGAGGACGTGTCGGGGGACCGTGGAGGGTGCAGGGTAGGGCACGACAACGGGACAGGCTTACGGTCCAGGTTACGGATAAGGCTTCGTGTGAGGGTGAGGGTGAGGGTTAGTGTACGGTCGGTGAAGGGTTCTGGTTAGGGACGAGATAGGTAAGGTTTCGGGTCCAGGTACGGGTACGACAACGAGTTAGGCTTCGAGTACTTGTTAGGGTCCGGGTACGGGAATGGGTACGTGTTAGGGTACAGATGAGGGTTCGTGTCTGGGTTAGCGTAAGGTTGAGGGTTCTGCTTAGGATTAGGGAACAGGGACGGTTCAGTGGACAGTTTAGGGTCCAACAAGGGATTTGGGCTAGGGTACGGGTTAGGGTCTGGGGTAGTATGAAGTCTATTGGTTAGCGTTAGGGTCCGAAAACGGATTACGGTGAGGGTCAGTGTTAGTGGAGGGTTTCGGCTTAGGGGACGGGTTAGGATGTGGATTAGGGTTAGAGGGTTAGAGGGTTAGAGGGTTAGAGGGTTAGGGATCGGGCTCGGTTTAGGGGACAGGTTCGGGGCCGACAATGGGTTAGGTGTAGGGTACTGTTAGGGTACGTGTTGGGTTAGGGAACGGGTATGGGGTAGGGTCCAGTTTCGGGGCCGACAATGGGTTAGGATGAGGGGACGTTTTAGGCTACGGGTTAGTGTTAGTGTGTGGGTTAGGGAATGGGGACGGTTGAAGGTACAGATTAGGATCCAAGTTAGGGGAAGGGTTAGGGGATGGGTTAGTGTGAGTGTACGGGTTAGGAGTAGGGTATGGTTCGGGGAAGGGGAAGGGTTACAGTTAGGGGACGTATTAGGGTACGGGTTCGGGATCAGGCTTGCTTTAGGGTACTGTTAGGGTACATGTTAGTGTTGTGTTAGTGTATGAATTCGGATTCGGGTATGGGGTAGGGTCCAGTTTCGGGGCCGACAACGGGTTAGGCTTACGTTGCGTTTTAGGTTACGGGTTCGGGTAGGGTTGAGGGTACAGCTCAGGGTATGACAACGGGTTAGGGGACGTGTTTGTTTGTTAGGGGACGGCTTAGTGTTAGCGTTAGTGTACGGGATAGGATGAGAGTAGGGGTTAGCGTAAGGTGTGGGCGGGGGGGCGGCCCTTGGCTGAACATGCAAAGAACACATTGCAATAACACTTTGGGCCTCGTGTTCTCTTCCAGGTGTTTGACCAGAGTGCACTTTCAACTGAAGCTAAAGAAGAAATGTCCAAACTGTATCCTAATGCCCGGAGGGCTCGCCTGAAAGCAGGAGGCGATTTCCCTTACCTGTGCAGCAGTGCGGACGTGAATCTCTATGTACAGGTAGGTCCTAGGCTGGATCCCAGAGCACTTTGCACACAGAATCTGGTTGGAAACAGAAAGGGTTTTCTGATTTTCTGCTCGTCGAGGAAGAGAACTACAGAATTCTCCTCTCTCTGTAGGAATGAAGCATTGACTTGATCAATTGCTCCACATTAGGAACTCACTCACTCACAGGAGAATTCAAGCATATGAGAGCCACCTGAGGGACTCTATGCCCACTGTCCCTTTTCGAAGAGCCACAGGCCTACACTCACACACTGAAGCAGCCGTTTGGTACGACGGGACCTTGGCTCCTGGACACCAGACTTACGTGGAGTCGATCTGAATCCCACGAAGGGACTTCTCGGTCTACTCTTCATGCATGCAAACACACGCACCCAAACAAACTAACTCTACTTCTTCGAACACCTGCCTCCATGGATATTAGAATAGTGGGGAGAAATGGGTGCTTTGCAATTTGGCAAGCAGTCTCAAGAGCCTGGAAAAACCAGGACGGGGGAGTGTCGTTAGCGTACGTGTTCGGATTCCTGCACGGGTTACCGTAAGGCTTCGGGTAAGTGTGTGGGCTAGGGTGAGGGTGAGGGAACGGGGACGCTTCAGGGTCCAGGTCAGGGCGCGCCAGAGGTGGGGGGTTCGCGGACCTGTCGGGGGACGGACGCCTCAGGACTGGGAGCGGGGACCGTGGAGGGTGCAGGTCAGGGCGCGCCAGAGGTGGGGGGTTCGGAGGACGTGTCGGGGGACCGTGGAGGGTGCAGGGTAGGGCACGACAACGGGACAGGCTTACGGTCCAGGTTACGGATAAGGCTTCGTGTGAGGGTGAGGGTGAGGGTTAGTGTACGGTCGGTGAAGGGTTCTGGTTAGGGACGAGATAGGTAAGGTTTCGGGTCCAGGTACGGGTACGACAACGAGTTAGGCTTCGAGTACTTGTTAGGGTCCGGGTACGGGAATGGGTACGTGTTAGGGTACAGATGAGGGTTCGTGTCTGGGTTAGCGTAAGGTTGAGGGTTCTGCTTAGGATTAGGGAACAGGGACGGTTCAGTGGACAGTTTAGGGTCCAACAAGGGATTTGGGCTAGGGTACGGGTTAGGGTCTGGGGTAGTATGAAGTCTATTGGTTAGCGTTAGGGTCCGAAAACGGATTACGGTGAGGGTCAGTGTTAGTGGAGGGTTTCGGCTTAGGGGACGGGTTAGGATGTGGATTAGGGTTAGAGGGTTAGAGGGTTAGAGGGTTAGAGGGTTAGGGATCGGGCTCGGTTTAGGGGACAGGTTCGGGGCCGACAATGGGTTAGGTGTAGGGTACTGTTAGGGTACGTGTTGGGTTAGGGAACGGGTATGGGGTAGGGTCCAGTTTCGGGGCCGACAATGGGTTAGGATGAGGGGACGTTTTAGGCTACGGGTTAGTGTTAGTGTGTGGGTTAGGGAATGGGGACGGTTGAAGGTACAGATTAGGATCCAAGTTAGGGGAAGGGTTAGGGGATGGGTTAGTGTGAGTGTACGGGTTAGGAGTAGGGTATGGTTCGGGGAAGGGGAAGGGTTACAGTTAGGGGACGTATTAGGGTACGGGTTCGGGATCAGGCTTGCTTTAGGGTACTGTTAGGGTACATGTTAGTGTTGTGTTAGTGTATGAATTCGGATTCGGGTATGGGGTAGGGTCCAGTTTCGGGGCCGACAACGGGTTAGGCTTACGTTGCGTTTTAGGTTACGGGTTCGGGTAGGGTTGAGGGTACAGCTCAGGGTATGACAACGGGTTAGGGGACGTGTTTGTTTGTTAGGGGACGGCTTAGTGTTAGCGTTAGTGTACGGGATAGGATGAGAGTAGGGGTTAGCGTAAGGTGTGGGCGGGGGGGCGGCCCTTGGCTGAACATGCAAAGAACACATTGCAATAACACTTTGGGCCTCGTGTTCTCTTCCAGGTGTTTGACCAGAGTGCACTTTCAACTGAAGCTAAAGAAGAAATGTCCAAACTGTATCCTAATGCCCGGAGGGCTCGCCTGAAAGCAGGAGGCGATTTCCCTTACCTGTGCAGCAGTGCGGACGTGAATCTCTATGTACAGGTAGGTCCTAGGCTGGATCCCAGAGCACTTTGCACACAGAATCTGGTTGGAAACAGAAAGGGTTTTCTGATTTTCTGCTCGTCGAGGAAGAGAACTACAGAATTCTCCTCTCTCTGTAGGAATGAAGCATTGACTTGATCAATTGCTCCACATTAGGAACTCACTCACTCACAGGAGAATTCAAGCATATGAGAGCCACCTGAGGGACTCTATGCCCACTGTCCCTTTTCGAAGAGCCACAGGCCTACACTCACACACTGAAGCAGCCGTTTGGTACGACGGGACCTTGGCTCCTGGACACCAGACTTACGTGGAGTCGATCTGAATCCCACGAAGGGACTTCTCGGTCTACTCTTCATGCATGCAAACACACGCACCCAAACAAACTAACTCTACTTCTTCGAACACCTGCCTCCATGGATATTAGAATAGTGGGGAGAAATGGGTGCTTTGCAATTTGGCAAGCAGTCTCAAGAGCCTGGAAAAACCAGGACGGGGGAGTGTCGTTAGCGTACGTGTTCGGATTCCTGCACGGGTTACCGTAAGGCTTCGGGTAAGTGTGTGGGCTAGGGTGAGGGTGAGGGAACGGGGACGCTTCAGGGTCCAGGTCAGGGCGCGCCAGAGGTGGGGGGTTCGCGGACCTGTCACGGGACGGACGCCTCAGGACTGGGAGCGGGGACCGTGGAGGGTGCAGGTCAGGGCGCGCCACAGGTGGGGGGTTCGGAGGACCTGTCGGGGGACGGACGCCTCAGGACTGGGAGCGGGGACCGTGGAGGGTGCAGGTCAGCGCGCGCCAGAGGTGGGGGGTTCGAGGACCTGTCGGGGGACGGACGCCTCAGGACTGGGAGCGGGGACCGTGGAGGGTGCAGGTCAGCGCGCGCCAGAGGTGGGGGGTTCGAGGACCTGTCGGGGGACGGACGCCTCAGGACTGGGAGCGGGGACCGTGGAGGGTGCAGGTCAGGGCGCGCCACAGGTGGGGGGTTCGGAGGACGTGTCGGGGGACCGTGGAGGGTGCAGGGTAGGGCACGACAACGGGACAGGCTTACGGTCCAGGTTACGGATAAGGCTTCGTGTGAGGGTGAGGGTGAGGGTTAGTGTACGGTCGGTGAAGGGTTCTGGTTAGGGACGAGATAGGTAAGGTTTCGGGTCCAGGTACGGGTACGACAACGGGTCAGTGTTAGGGTACAGGTTAGGAGTAGATCAAGGATCAGGGTCCAGGATTTTTCACAATAGCCAAGACACGGAAGCAACCAAAATGTCCATCAATGGATGAATGGATAAAGAAGAAGTGGTCCATGTACATAATGGAATATTAGCCATGGAAAACAGTGAAACACTGCTCGTTGAGGCACCATTTATGAGCCTAGATATAATCTCAGAACATGCCGTAAGTCAGAAAGAAAAAGACATATAGTATGATATCACTTATAGGCGTTATCTAACAACTGACAAAAATGATAGCATTTTCACAGAGAAAGAAACTCACAGACTTAGAAAACAAACTATTCTTATGTAAATGGAAAGGTGGGTGGTATGGAAAATTAAGATTAGGGTTACCATATGTGTACAAATACCTACTAAATACATTTATCAAAGAGACCGACCATATAGCAAGGGAGGTCAATGGAGCACTCTGCAATAATTTACATGGGAAGAGTATCTGTACATGAATATATTACATATGTGTGTGTGTGTGTGTGTGTGTGTGTGTGTATGTAATGTACAAATGAACCAGATTGTATACACCTAGGACAAACAATATTCTAAATATTACCTCGATTTAAAAAGACTAAAAAATCGAACAAGAAATAAGGGAATATTAACTTACGGGTTTTTTTCCTAGCACATTCCATTCTAATTTACAACCTGGGAACACAACTTCCAGAAAGGCTGTGCTGCCCTAGAAACCAGTTTTGGGAACGGAGAAATGCTGCCACCTTGTGGCCGTTTCCCCCAACAGCACCTTTAAAGCCAGTAGTAGTGGTCACTAAATATTCACACTCATTACAAGCCTGTAAATGTCACCTGTTCTCAAAAAAATCCTGGGGTCAAAAATTGACGAAAAATTCAAAACAGGGCAGCCTTCCCAGAAGACCACTTCAAGTGGTTTATTGTACTCACAGTTTTTTTCTGTTTTTGTTTAACAGAAAGAAAACAAAGCATGGAAAAATGCTGAACATTAGGAATTATTAAAGACATGCAAATCCAAATTAAAAAACCTATCAGCTCACACCAGTCATAATGGCCATCAGCAAAAATTCTGCAAACAACAAATGCTGAAGGGGTTGTGGAGAAATGTGCACCCTCGTTTCTCAGTGGGACATGGTAAGAACCAGTAATGAAACCACAAAGGAGGTGCCTTGATATGGTAAATATTGAGCTACCATTCAATCAAGCATACCCACTGCTGGGCCTATCACCTGAGAGGATGAGAATCAAAAAGACACAGGGTGGCAATCCTGCACTCCAGCAATATTTACCACAGCCAACACTTGGAAGCAACAAAAATGTCTGTCAACAGAGGAAGGCACAAAGAAGAAGTGGTCCATGTACACAATGGAATATTACTCCAATAAAAAAAATATATAATTTCAATTTAGAAACCAAACGTAAGTAAGGAGACATCAGCTTTTGGGGGTTTGTCCGGGCACATTCCTCTCTAATATACAACTGAGGAACACCACTGGCACGAAGGACTCTTTCCGTAGTTCCCTGAATGGGGGAAGGAGAAATGCTGCCGCCCAATGGCCGATACCTGCAACAGCAGCTTTAAAACCTGTGCTAATGGTCACTTCATATGCACAAGTACTGGAGGGCTGTAAATGAAACCTGCCCTCAGAATGTCTTCAGGGAGGTAATGGCCAAAATATTTCAAAATGTGACACATACTTCAAGAAAACCATTTGAAGAGGTAAGCGTTACTCACAGCTTGAAAAAAAAGAGGACATGCCTGAAAGTTCAATTTCAAGGGATTATGAGATGCATGCAAATCCAACCTCAAAGAGGTGTCAGCTCACACCTGTCAGAATAAACATCAGCAGAAAAACTACAAACAATAAATGCTGAAAGGGTTGTGGACAAGGGCATACCCTCAAATTTAAGTGGAACATAACCTGGTAAGAGCCACTAATGAGAACAGAATGGAGACGCCTTTACAAGGTAAACATTTTGCTACCATATGATCCAACAGGCCCTCTCCTGGGCCTATAACCGAAGAAGACATAATTGAAAGACACAGGCAGGCAAATGTGCATTTCAGCAGTGTTACAATAACCAAGACATGGAAGCAACCAAAAAGTCCATCAACAGGTGAGTGGACAAAGAAAAACTGGTCCACGTACAGATGGAATATTAGCCAAGGAAAAAAATGACACAATGCCATTTGCATCACCATAGATGAGTCTAGAAGTAATCACGCAACTTGTAGTAAGTCAGAAAGCGAAAGACACGTATCCTGTGATATCACTTATAGGTGTTACCTAAAAATTGATACCAGTGAAGATATTTCCACAGAGAAAGGCAATCACAGATTCATTAAACAAACTTATGGTTCACCAATGGAAAGGTGTGAGGATTGGATACATTAGGATGTCAGAGTTAACAGAGATATACAAACACAGGAGAAGTATATAATCACCAAAGACCTACGAAATACCAAGAGAAGACTACTCAACATTGTGTCATAACCTAAAATGGGAAAAGGATCCAAAGAAGAAAAGAGATATGTATATGTGGAAAACAACCACATCTTGCACACCTAAGACAAGCAAAACATTGTAATCACACTTGCTGTGATAAACAATGAAAATTAAATTTTAAAAAAAGAACAATATTTAGTGAGATATAAACATAAGGGGCTTTTTCCTGCCCATTTCATTCTAATTTGCAACCTAGAACAGGACTTCCATTGAGGCTCTGTTTCCCTAGTAACCAGATTTGGTTAATGAGAACTGCTGCCGCCTTGTGGCCGTTTCACACAACAGCAGCTCTAACTGCAGCTGTAATGGTTACTTGACAGTCAAAATATTTGCAGGCCTGTAAATGACACCTGTCCTCAAAACAATCCTTCGGTCGTAAATCGAGCAAAAATCTCAAAAGACATCCATATTTCAAAACGACAATTTCAAGAGGCATATTTTATGCACATTTTATATTCTGTCTCTTTTTTTTGTTATAGAAAAAGGCATGGAGAAAC
Source organism: Pseudorca crassidens (assembly GCF_039906515.1). NCBI lineage: Eukaryota > Metazoa > Chordata > Mammalia > Artiodactyla > Delphinidae > Pseudorca > Pseudorca crassidens. The sequence continues at coordinate 19,855 of NW_027136171.1, read as the reverse complement.
GCTCAACGTCAGGAATTAATAAAGCCATGCAAATCCAGTCTAGAAACACATTCACCTCACAGCCGTCAGAAGGATCATCAGCAAAAAAGTCTACATAGTATAAATGCTGAAGGGGTTTTAGAGAACTGTGTACCCTCTAGCTGCTGATGGGATGTAACCTGGTAAGAGCCAGTACAGAGAACAAAATGGAGGTGTGTTTAAAGGTAAAACTTGAGCTACTATGTGATCTGGTAGGCCCACTGATGGGCCTATCCGCTGAGTAGACCTGAATCAAAAAGACACAGGCTGGCGATCCTTCACTGCCGCAACATGTAACATAGCCAAGAGCTGGAAGAAACCAAAATGTCCATCAACAGAAAAATGCACCAAGAAGAAGTGGTCCATGTACACAATGGAATATTAGCCATGGAAAAGCATGGAACAATGCTGTTGGCACCACCATACAAGGATCTAGAGATAATCACCCTACCTGAAGTAAGAAAGAAAACGAAAGACAGATATCCTATTACATCACTTATAGGTGTTACCTAAAAATTGATACCCATGAAATAATTTCCAAGAGAAGGACACTCATAGATTCAGAAAACCAAATTATGTTTAACCAAATGGAAAGGTGTAAGGAATGTACGAATTAGGATATGGGGGTTAACGGACATGTAGTAATACATATGAAATATATAATCACAAAATACCTATGGAATACCAAGAGAGGTCTTCTCAACACTCTGTAATAACCTACATGGGAAAGGATCCAAAGATGAATAGATCTATACATAGATATAATGAAGCAGATTCTGTTCAGCTAGAACACACACAACAGTTTTCTCAAATTTGCTCTTTTAATTAATAAAAATTAAGTTTAAAAAAAACAAGCAAGTATTATGGAGATATAAGCTCTTGGGAGTTTGCCCTGACACATTCCAGTCTAAATTGTAGCCTACAAATACGATTTCCAGGAAAGATGTCTTGCCCAAAAACCCAGAATTGGAAACGTAGGAATGCTGTCGCCTTGTGCCATTTCCCACAAGAGCGGCTTTAAAACCACAGGTAACCGTCACTTAACATTCACAAGGACTCACTCTGGGCTGTAAAGCACACCTGCCGTCAAAACTTGTGCTGAGGGATGGAATGGCCAAAAAAATTCAAACCTGGCAAATTTTTCAAGGAGATAGTATGAAGAGGTAAGTTTTACTCACTATTTTTCAAATAAAAAAAGAAAATGGATAAAAGCTCAACATCAGGAATTATTAGACTCATGCAAATCTAGCCTACAAAAAGGTTTCAACTCACGCAAGTCAACTACCTCAGACAAAAGTCTACAAACAATAAACGCTGAAGGTGTTTTAGAGAACTGTGTATCGTCTAGCTGCTTGTGAGATGTAAAGTGGTAAGATCTGGTAATGAGAACAGAAAGGAGCTGCGTTTAAATGTAAAAATTGAGATGTCATTCGATCCAACACGCCCACCACTGGGCCTATCACCGAAGCGCCGAATCGAGAAGACACACGCAGACAAACCTGTACTGAATTAATACTGAAAATAGCCAGGACATGGAAGCAGCAAAAATGTCAGTTAACAGATGAATGGACAAAGAAGAAGTGGTACACGTACCTAATGGAAGATTAGCTTTCAAAAAAATGAACAATGTCGTTTTCATGACTGCAGGTGGGTCTAGAAATAATCATATTATGCGAAGTCAAAAGTGTATGATATATATCCTATGATGTAATTTATAGATGTTATCTTAAGATTCCTACCAATGAACATATTTCCAAAGGAAAAGACACTCAGAGACGTATAAAACAAACTAATGGTTAACCAAAATGAAAGGTGAGAGGATGAGTAAATTAGGATTATGGGGTTAACATACATACACTAATATATGTTATAAGTATATAAACTTATAATATATAAAATATACAAATTATATAATCATTAATATACATAAATTATATAATCACCAAACACCTACCAAATACCAAGGGAGCTCTACTCAACACTCTATAATAACCTACATGGTAACAGGATCCAATGATGAACAGATATATGTATGAAAAATTGATCCTAATTGGTACATCCAGAGAATCACAACACTCTAATAAAATTTACTCCAACAGGGGCTTCCCTAGTGGCGCAGTGGTTGAGAATCTGCCTGCCAATGCAGGGGACATGGATTCGAGGCCTGGTATGGGAGGATCCCACGTGCCGTGGAGCAACTATGCCCATGAGCCACAACTACTGAGCTTGCGCATCTGCAGCCTGTGCTCCACAACAAGAGAGGCCACAATAGTGAGAGGCCCACGCACCTCGATGAAGAGTGGTCCCCACTTGCCGCAACTAGAGAAAGCCCTCGCACAGAAACGAAGATGCAACACAGCCAAAAATAAATAAATAAATATTAAAGGCAAAGGAGAAAGGGGAAATTGTAGATCGAGGAAGAATCTAGTTTAAAAAAAATTTACCCCAATAAGAAACATAAAATAAATTTAGAAAACAAACGTAAGTAGGAGACATAAGCTTTTGGGAGTCTGTCCTGGGACATTCCACTACAATTTGCAACCTAGGACCACAACTTCAAGGAAGGCTCTCCTGTCCTTGTAACCAAAGTTGGGAATGTAGAAATCTGCCGCCTTGTGGTCAATTCCCGCAACAGCATCTTTAATCCCAGTGCTATTGGTCACTTAATATTCACAAGGACTGCAGGGCTTTAAATGACACCTGCCCTCAAAAAATATCTTGCGGTCAGGAATGGACATTAATATGCAAAACAGTAGAAAATCCGGAGAAGACAATTTCGAGAGGTAAATTTCCTCACAGTGTTTTTTTTAAGGACATGAAAAAATGTTCAATATCAAAAATTATTAAGGACATGCAAATTTAAACTACCAAAAGGTATCAGCTCACAATAGTCTGAATGGCCATCAGAGAAAAATGTCTGCAAACAATAAATGCTGAATGGGTTTCCGAGAATGGATACACTCATATGCTGTTGCTGAGATGTAAACTGGTAACAGCCACTAATCAGAACAGAATGAAGGTGCCTGTAAAATGTAAAAATTGAGCTACTATGTGATCCTGCCAAAACACTAATGGGCCTGTAACCCGAGAACACCAGAATTCAGAAATACCCAGGTACCCAAAAATGCTCTTCGGTGGTACTTACAATAGCCAGACATGGATGCAAGCAAAATGTTCAAAAACAAATGAATGGGCAAAGAAGTGGTACATGTACACAATCGAATATTATCCATGGAAATGATGAAACAATGCCTTTTCCATCACCACTGATGAACCTAGGGGTAATCATACTATGTAAAGTAAGTCACAAAAAGAAAGACAAATATCCGATGACATCATTTACTAGGGTTATCTAAAAATTGATACCCATGAATATATTTCCACTGCAAAAGACCCATACAGACTTTGAAAAAGGTGAAAGGAATGGAAAAATTAGGATGTTGGGTTTAACATGTATTTAATAATTCATATAAAATATATAATCAAGAAGGACCTACTGGATGCCAAGGGAGGTCTACTCAACTCTCTCTAATGACCAACATGTGAAAGAATCTAAACCTGATTAGATATATGTATACATATGAATGAACCAGCTTCTTTACACCTAGAACAAACACAACATTGTAATCAAATTTACTCTGATAAGAAATAAAAATTAAATTAAACAAGAAGTAATGTGACACAAGATTTTGTGTATTTGTCCTGGCACTTTACACTCCAATTTACAATCTAGGAAGAGGAATTCCACTAAACCAATGTTTTACCTAGCAATCAAGGTGAGTATGAATAAATTCCACTGCCTTGTTGCCCTTTCCTGCAACTTTAAAAGCAATGCTTATGGGTACTTAATATTCAGAAGAACTGTTGGGCTCTACATGACACCCACAATCAGGAAATGTCCACGGGTAGGTAAGCAAAATAAATTCCAAAGGAACTGACTTTCAAGATCCTATTTCAATAGGTAAATTTTACACTGTTTAAAAGAAAAGCACTTGAAAAGATGTTCTAATTCCTATATTATTAACGTCATGGAAATCAAAACTACAATGAGGGGTCACTTCACATGAGTAAGAATAGCCACCATTGAAACATCTACAAACAGTAAATGCTTGAGAAGTTGTAGAAAAAAGGCAACCCTCCTATGCTGCTGTTGGGATCTAACATGGTAACAGCCACTATAAATAAGAGTATGGAGGTGCCTTTACAAGGTAAATTTAGACGTACCATATGATCCAGCCGTCCCACTCCCAGGTGTATAACAGGAGAAAACCAGAATTGGAAAACACACATGCACCCATATGTGTACCGCAGCACAATTTACAACGTCTAAGACATGGAAGCAACCAAAATATCCATCAGCCGATGCACGGATAAAGAAGCGGTACATGTTCACAGAGAAATATTACTCAGAAATGAAAAGAATGAAGGAATGCCATTTGCAGCATCATAGATAGAATTAGAGATAATCATACTAAGTGAAGTAAGTCAGAAAGAGAAAGTCAAATATCATATGATACTACTTAAAGCTGAAATTTAAAAATTGATACCAATGAACTAATTTACAAGAGAGAAACAGGGACTTTCCAGGTGGTCCAATGGTTAAGAATCTGAGCTTCCAATTCAGGGGGCATGGGTTCAATCCCTGGTGTTGGGAGAAGTAATATCACACATGCCTTGCAGTACAGCCAAAAAAATAAAATAAAAGAGAGAGAAACAGACTCACAGACTTAGAAAACAAACTTATGCTTACCCAATGAGAAAGGTGGGTGGAAGGAATAAATCAATCAGGAGGCTGGGGGAAATATTTACACACTAATACATATAAAATAGATTATCAACAAGGACCTACTGCATAACAAAGGGAAGTCTACTCAACACTCTCTAATAACCTATATGGGAAAAGGATCTGAAGATGAATACACATATGAATATACATAACTGAACAAGATTCTGTACGCCTACCACAAACAGAATATTTTAAATCAACTTTACTCCAATAAAAAAGAAAAATTAAATTAAAACAAAAACAAGAAGTAACAAAACAGAAGGTTTGGGGTGTTTGTTCTGCCACAGCCCACACTAATTTACAATCCAAGAGCCCGTCTTCCACAGTGGATCTGGTTACCCAAGTAACCGAGAGGGGCATGAAGGAAATCCTAACATCTGTGCCCATTTCCACAACAGCAACTTTAAAACACGTGCTTATGGGCACTTCATATTCACAAGGACTGCCAGGGTGTAAATGACACGTGCCCTTAACAAATGTCCTGTGGTAGTTATCGAGCAAAAATTCAAAATAGTCAGACTCCAAAAACCCAATGTCCACTGTAACTTTTCCTCACAGTGTTTAAAAAAACACATGCAAAGATGCTCAAAATCTCGAATTATTGGACAGACACATGCAAATCAAAACTACAACAAGGTATCACCTCACGCAGTCAGAATGGCCATCATCAAAAAGTTTACAAACCATAAATGCTGGAGAGGACATGGAGAAAAGGGAACCCTCCTATGCTGTTGGTGTGATGTAAGCTGGTAACAGCCACTATAAAGTACAGTATGGAGATGCCTTTTAAAAGTAAAAATAGAGCTACCATATCATCCAGCAGTCTTATTTCTGGGTGTACATCTGCAGAAAGCCAGAAATGAAAATGGCAAATGCACCTAAACCCAAACACGCACTGCAGCACTGTTTACAATAGCCAAGACGTGGAGGCAACCAAAATGTCCATCAACAGATGAATGGATAATGAAGAAGTTGTACATGTACACAATCAAATAAATATTACTCAGAAATGAAAAAGCATGATCACCTCTAGGTCCATTCCTGTTGCTGCAAATGACATTATTTCATTCTAAGTGAAGTAAGTCAGATAGAAAAAGACAAATATCATATGATATCACTTATAGTGGAGTCTAAAAAATGATAGACATGAACAAATTTATAAAACAGAAACAAACCAACAGACTTCATATATCCTTCAGGGAGAAAAAATTTTAAATGTTTCCAATCACTAAATGTCAACCTGAAAAATGTAAGCAATAAATAACATTGTAAAGGTATTAATTCTCCCCAAATTAACCTATACCAGGCATTAGCAAACTAAACCTGGAGATCACATCCAGCCTATCACCTTCTTTTGTAAATTAAATTTAATGGATGATCCACAAGAAAACCCATAATGAGACATCAGGTCACACCTCTCAACGTGGCTATTATTCCAAAGTATACAAATATGAAATGTTGTTCATGACATGGAGAAGGCAATCCTAGTACCCTGGTGGTGGGATTGTAAGTTGGTACACTCACTATGAAAAGAATATGGAGGTCCTGATAAAAGCTAAAAGTAGAACGGTCAGATTAGCCAGCAATTCCACTGCTTGGTATATGTCCAAAGAAAATGAAGACACCAATTTGACAAGATACATGCATCCCAATGTTCATAGCAGCATTATTTACAATTGCCAACATATGGAAGCAAACTACATGTCCATCAACAGATGAGTGGATAAAGAAGATGTGGTATGTATACACAATAGACTATTACTCAGCCATTAAAAAGGATCAAATTCTGCCATTTGCAACAACATGGATAGGCCTAGAATATCTATACCTACTTAAGTTAGAGAAGGACAAATACACTATGTTCTCACTTCTCTGTAGAATCTAAAAATGCAAGAAATGTATGTATATAACAAAACAGAAATAGACTCACAGAGAACAAATTAGTGGTTACTGGTGGGGCGACTTAAAGGGGGAGGAAAAAACAGTAGTTTGTTCCTCTAAATCCAGTACCCCTATGTATGAAATAAACAAACAAGGATATATAGTACAACACAGGGAAATGTAGACATTATTGTGTAATCACTTTAGTGGAACATGATCTATAAAAATATTCAATCCATATGTTGTACCCCTGAGACTAATGTAATATTGTAAATCAACTATACTTCAATTTAAATAATCCATAGGGTGGCTGAATGGATCAAAGAAAGTTCAATTATACTGTGTACAAGATATTCATGTTAACTTCTAATCCATATATAGCATAAAATTGAAAGATTGGGAACAAAATACTCCATGAAAATGATACTTGACTGACTAGTCTATTATGAGATAAAAAAGACTTGAAGTCAAACCTCTCAAAGGAAAGAAGGTTATCATATAATGATAAATGGATTAATTCATCAAGAAATCATGACAATTATAAATATGTATGTATCCAGCTTTGGAGCCTCTCAACATATAAAGAATATATTAACCCACGTGAAGGGGAAAATGTGCAGAAATAAAATAATGGTAAGAAACATCGATACCCAACTTTCAACACTGTATAGGTCATCCGGACATAATATCAATCAGGAAACACTGAACCTGAACACACACTTGATATCAAATGAACCTAACATACATCTACAGTATATTCCACTCAACAGCAGCAAACTTTCCATTGTTCTTAAGTACACGTAGAACATTGCCTAGGGTAGATCTTATGTTAAGCCACAAAACAAGTCTTCAAAGATCCAAGAATATTGAAATCATATCAAGGATCATTTCCAACCACAATGGTATGAAACTGAAATTCAATATTAAAAAGAATAATTGAAAATTGAAGAACACTTAGAAATTGAACAATAAGCTCCTGAATAGCCAATGCATACAGGAATAAATCAAAACGGAAATTTAAAAGAAATCTTAAAGCAAACAAAATTGGAAACACAAAGTACCTAAATTTATGGAATACAGGAACAAGACTGCAATTCAAAGAGTTATGTTTACAGTAATAGATGCATATATTTTCAAAGAATTCTTGAGAGGGGATCAAGATGATAGAGTAGGAAGATACTGAGCTCCCCTGCTGCCAAAGGCACACCCAAATCACAACAACTTACACGGAAATTATCTCTGAAGACCAGCAGGGAATGTTTTCCACAACTAAAGATATAAGGAAGGAGAAACCACAAGGCAGGTAGGAGGACTGGAAACAGTCTAATTGGAACCCACACATATAGCACAGTGACCCACAGCTGGAAGGTATCACAATTGCATAGGTCCTCCACATGGAGGGAAGGGTATGAGCCTGGCATTAGGCTGCTCAGCCCAGGGTTCCTGCACTAGAAGAAAAGAACACAGCAGGTCTGGCTTTGAAAACTTGCAGGGCTTATTTTCAGGAAATCTGGAGACTAAAGGAAACTGAGACTGCTCTCATAGGGCACACACAAATCTCACATGTTCTCAGTCCCTGTGCAGAGCCAATAGAGTGAAAGACACGTGTGCCAGACCCACTTGCTAATCTCAGAGAGCTTCTTGGAAAGGCAAGAGGTAACTGGGACTCCCACTAGGAACTGAGACATGGGCAAGCAACATTTTAGAATCTTCCCTGGAACTGATTAGAATCAGGGGCCTGCCCCATTTACCACCATGCCCATAGCACTCCCGCACCAGAAGGCCTCACAACCAGACACACTGGGGGCCTACGCTGTCCACCTGTGCACCCGGAGCACCACACAGCCACCCATAATGGAGGGCTGCCTTGGATATCAGCACACCCATGGCAATCAATCACATACTGCAGGGGCTCACAGCCATTTAGGCCAGGGTCCAATACCACCTACCAGCTTGTCTACAGCAGTTGGCCCCGCCATAAGAGAAAGGTGTGTGCAGCCCACACAAGGGACACCCCTGGAACGTGTGGCTCTGCTGGCCAGAGGACAATGTGCTGCTGGGTCCTATCAGTCATCTCCTATATAAGGCCACTTCTCTGAGACCCAGGAATGTAACAACCTGAACCTAATGAATAAAGATGTACAGAGACTTAGGAAGCATAAGGAAATAGAGGAATATGTTACAAACGAAGTAACAAGACACGACATCAGAAAAAGAACTGAATAGAACAGGGATAAGCATTCTACCCGATAAAAAAAAGTGTTCACAGTAATGATTATAAAGACGCTCACCCAAGTCAGGAGAAGACTGGATAGACATAGTGAGAATTTCAACAGAGTAATAACATGTCAAAAAGAACAAAACAGTGAACAATACAATAAAAGAGATTAACACACACACACGTGTACATGAGAGAAGCCACATTATACTGTATGATACAGAAGAACAGATCAGTGAAATGGAAAACAGAGTAGTGAAAATCACCCAAACTGAATAGCACAAAGTAAAAGCAATTAAGAGTATACGTAAAAGGACCTCTAAGACAACATCAAGAGTATTAACATGAGCATTACAGGGGCCCCAGAACGAGGAGAAGAGAGAAACGGGCAGATAACTTATTGGAGGATAGAGGAACTGATAACTTTCCTAACCTGGGGAAGGAAACACACATCCAGGTCCAGGAAAAACAGAGTCCCAAACAAGATGAAGACAAACAGGTCCACACCAAGACATATTATAAAGCTCCAAAACTTTAAAAATTTAAAGAGTGATCACAGAGGCAGTGAAATAAAAGGGTCTAGTTATGTTCAAGGTATTCCCATAAGACTGTCAGATGACTTCTCAGCACAATTTTCAAACTAGGAAGGAATGATAGGATATAATCAATGGGCTAAAAAGAAAAAGTCTACAACAGGAATACTCTACCAGCAAAATTATTATTCAGAATTGCAGGACAGGGCTTCCCTGATGTCAGAGTGGTTGAGAATCTGCCTGCCAATGCAGGGGACACGGGTTCGGGCCCTGATCCAGGAAGATCCCACATGCCACAGAGCAACTAAGCCTGTGTGCCACAACTACTGAGCCTGTGCTCTAGAGCCCATGAGACACAACTACTGAGCCTGCTAGCCACAACTACTGAAGCCTGAGCACCTAGAGCCCATGTTGCACAAAAAGAAGGGCCACTGCAATGAGAAGCCCATGCACCACAACGGCCCATGCACCACAACGAAGAGTAGCCTCCACATGCCACAACTAGAGAAAAGCCCACGCACTGCAATGAAGACCTAATACAGCCAAAAAGAAATAAATAAATTTATGGAGGAAAGAAAGAATTGAAGGAGAGGTCAAGAGTTTCCCAGACTAGCAAAGCTAAAAGAGTTCATCACTAATAAACCAGCCTTATATGCAATGTTGAAGGAATTTACTTAAGCTTAAAAGAAGTCTCACTAATTATTGATAGTAACAAGAAAACAAACAAAAGTAAAAATCTCACTGAAAAACCTATACATAGAGTAAGGGTAATAGATCAAACATTTTTTTAGCTTCTGTAAAGAATAAAAGACAATAGTAGTATGTTTTTTTAAAAAAGACAGAGCCCAAATAAATCAGAAATGAAAGCGATGATGTTACAACAGACACCACAGAAATACAAAGTATCCTAAGATACACACAGGGTAACTCAGGGCTCAGACTGGACAGAGCCCAGTCTCCCTTCCACTGTACATGAGTTTCAGGAGCCTCAGGAACTGAGGAGGGGGTCCCTGAGGGGAGGCACAAGATAGAAGATGTTAGGCATTAACCTGACTCTATTTATGTTAAACCTGCCTGAACTACATTCACATGAGATTGTTTTGTCCTGAATGTACATTGGCACCTTTAGTCTGAACTGCAGATCTTTGGCTTCACCACCTCCACCGACAGCATTAGCTTCACCTGCTGTGGACCGTCTCCTATAGGATTTCTAGAACCACAAAGCATCGAAGTTTCACAGGACACAGAGTCTGTGAGACTCCACTCAGTCTCAGAGTCTCAACCCCACTCAGAGACATAGAGTCACAACAGAGACTCCACTCTTGGAGGACACACACAGTAGTGTGCACATCAGGACCCAAGGGAAGGAGCAGTGACCCCATAGGAGACTGAGCAGACCTATCTGCTAGTTTTAGAGGGTCTCCTGCAGAGGCGGGGGGTGACTGGGTCTCACCGTGTGGACAAGGACACTGGCAGCAGAAGTTCTGGGAAGTTCTCCTTAGCATGAGCCCTCCCAGAGTCCACAGGTACCCCCACCAAAGAGCCAGGTAGGCCACAGTTCTGGGTCGCCTCAGGCCAAACAACAAACAGAGAGGGAACTCTGCCCCATGCATCAGCAGACAAGCGGATTAAAGTTTTATTGAGCTCTGCCCACCAGCGCAACACCCAGCTCTACCCACCACCAGTCCCTCACATCAGGAATGCTGCACAAGCCTCTAAGATAGACACATCCAGCAGAGAGCAGACAGCAGAAGCAAGAAGAACTAGAGTTCTTCAGACTGTGGATGGAAAACCACATTCACAGAAGATAGACAAAATGAAAAGGCGGAGGAATTTGTACCAGATGAAGGAACAAGATAAAACCCCAGAAAAACAACTAAATGAGGTGGAGATAGGCAACCTTCCAGAAAAAGAATTCATAATAATGATAGTGAAGATGATCCAAGATCTTGGAAAAAGAATGGAGGCAAAGATCGAGAAGATGCAAGAAATAGTTAACAAAGACCTAGAAGAATTAAAGAACCAACAAACAGAGATGAACAATACAATAACTGAAATGAAAAATACACTAGAAGGGGGCTTCCCTGGTGCCGCAGTGGTTGAGAGTCCACCTGCCGATGCAGGGGACATGGGTTCGTGCCCTGGTCTGGTAAGATCCCACATGCCCAGGAGCGGCTGGGCCCATGAGCCATGGCCGCTAAGCCTGCACATCCAGAGCCTGTGCTCCACAACGGGAGAGGCCACAAAAGTGAGAGCCCCGCATACTGCAAAAAAAAAAAATACACTAGAAGGAATCAATAGTAGAATAACTGAGGCAGAAGAACGGATAACTGGCCTGGAGACAGAAAGGTGGAATTCACTGCTGCAGAAAAGAATAAAGAAAAAAGAATGCAAAGAAATGAAGACAGCTTAAGAGACCTCTGGGATAACATTAAACACAACAAAATTTGCATTATAGGGATCCCAGAAGGTGAAGAGAGAAAGGACCCGAGAAAATATTTGAAGAGATTATAGTCGAAAACTTCCCTAGCACGGGAAAGGAAATAGTAGCCACCCAAGTCCAGAAAGCACAGAGAGTCCCAGGCAGGATAAACCCAAGGAGAAAAATGCCAAGACACATAATAATCAAACTGACAAAAATTAAAGACAAAGAAAAATTATTGAAAGCACAAGGGAAAAATGACAACATACAAGGGAACTCCCATAAGGTTAACAGCTGATTTCTCAGCAGAAACTCTACAAACCAGAAGGGAGTGGGCTGATATATTTAAAGTGATGAAAGGGAAGAACCTACAACCAAAAGAACTCTACCCAGCAAGATCTCATTCAGATTCAATGGAGAAATCAAAAGCTTTACAGACAAGCAAAAGCTAAGAGAACTCAGCACCACCAAACCAGCTCTACAACAAATGCTAAAGGAGCCTATCTAAGTGGGAAACACAACAGAAGAAAAGAATCTACAAAAACAAACACATAACAATTAAGAAAATAGTAATAGGAATATACATATCAATATTTACCTTAAATGTGAATGGATTAAATGCTCCAAACAAAAGACACAGTCTTGCTGAATGGATACAAAAACAAGATCCATGTATATGCAGTCTATAAGAGACCCATTTCAGACCTAGGGAAACATACAGACTGAAAGTGAGGGGATGGAAAAGGATATTCCATGCAAATGAAAATCAAAAGAAAGCTGGAGTAACAATACTCATATCAGATACAATAGACTTTAAAATAAAGAGTGTTACAAGAGACAAGGAAGGACACTACATAATGATCAAGGGATTAATCCAAGAAGAAGACATAACAATTATAAATATATATGTACCCAACATAGGAGCACCTCAATACATAAGGCAACTGCTAACAGCTATAAAAGAGAAAATCGACAGTAACACAATAATAGCAGGGGACTTTAACACTTTACTTACACCAATGGAGATCATCCGGACAGAAAATTAATAAGGAAACACAAACTTTAAATGACACAATAGACCAAATAGATTTAATTGATATTTATAGGACATTCCATCCAAAAACAGCAGATTACATGTTTTTCTCAACTTCACGCAGAACATTCTCCAGGATAGATCACATCTTGTGTCACAGATAAAGCCTCAGGAAATTTAATAAAACTGAAATCATATCAAGCATCTGTTCTGACCACAAGGTTATGAGATTAGAAATCAATTACAGGGAAAAAATATGTAAAAAACAGAAACACATGGAGGCTCAACAATACGTCACTAAATAACCAAGACATCACTGAAGAAAGAAAAGAGGAAATCAAAAACAACCTAGAGACAAATGACAACAAAAACATGATGATCCAAAACCTATGGGATGCAGCAAAAGCAGTCCTAAGAGGGAAGTTTATAGCAATACAAGCCTACCTCAAGAAACCAGACAACTCTCAAATAAACAATCTAACCTTACACCTAAAGGAATTAGAGAAAGAAGAAAGAAACCCAAAGTTAGTAGAAGGAAAGAAATCATAAAGATCAGAGCAGAAATAAATGAAATAGAAACAAAGAAAACAATAGCAAAGATCAATAAAACTAAAAGCTGGTTCTTTGAGAAGATAAATAAAAATGATAAATCGTTAGCCAGACTCAAGGAAAAGAGGGAGAGGACTCAAATCAATAAAATTAGAAGTGAAAAAGGAGAAGTTGCAACAGACACCACAGAAATACAAAGCATCCTAAGAGACTTCTACAAGCAACTCTATGCCAATCAAATGGACAACCTGGAAGAAATGGACAAATTCTTAGAAAGGTATAACCTTCCAAGACTGAAAGAGGAATAAATAGAAAATATGAATAGACCAATCACAAGTAATGAAATTGAAACGGTGATTACAAATCTTCCAACAAACAAAAGTCCAGAACCAGATGGTATCAGAAGTGAATTCTATCAAATATTTCGACAAGAGCTAACACTCAACCTTCTCAAACTCTTCAGAAATTTGCAGGGAAAGGAACACTCCCAAACTCATTCTATGACGCCACCATCACACTGATACCAAAACCAGACAATGATACTACAGAAAAAGAAAATTAGAGACCAACATCACTGATGAATACAAATGTAAAAATCCTCAACAAAATACTAGCAAACAGAATTGAACAACACATTAAAAGGATCACACACCATGATCAGGTGGGGTCTATCCCAGGAACGCAAGGGTTCTTCAATATACACAAATCAATCAATGTGATACACCATATTAACAAATTGTAGAATAAAAATATCATCTCAATAGAAGCAGGAAAAAATTTTGACAAAATTCAACACCCATTTATGATTAAAAATTCTCCAGAAAGTGAACATAGAGGGAATCTACCTCAACATAATAAAGGCCATATATGACAAACCCACAACAAACATCATTCTCAATGGTGAAAAACTACAAGAATTTCCTCTAAGATCAGGAACAAAACAAGGATGTCCACTCTCACCAGTATTATTCAACATAGTTTTGGAAGGCCTAGACACAGCATTCAGAGAAAAAAAGAAATAAAAGCAATACAAATTGGAAAAGAAGTAAAATTTTCACTGTTTGCAAATGACACGATACTACACATAGTGAATCTTAAAGATGACGCTAGAAAATTACTAGAGCTAATCAATGAATTTGGTAAAGTTGCAGGGTACAAAATTAATGCACAGAAATCTCTTGCATTCCTCTACACTAACAATGAAAGATGAGAAAGAGAAATTAAGGAAACAATCCCATACACCATTGCAACAAAAGGAATAAAATATGTAGGAATGAACCTACCTAAGGAGGTCAAAATCCTATACTCAGAAAACTATAAGACACTGCTGAAAGAAATCAAATATTATATAAACAGATGGGAGTATTAACCATATGCTTGGATTAGAAGCATCAACATTGTGAAAATGACTATACTACCCAAAGCAATCTACAGATTCAAAACAATCCCTATCAAATTATCAGTAGCATTTTCTACAGAACTAGAACAAAAAAGCCTTAAAATTTGTATGGAGACACAAAACACCCCGAATAGCCAAATCAGTCTTGAGGGAAATTAAAAGAGCTGGAGGAATCAGACTTCCTGACTTCAGACTATACTACAAAGCTACAGTAATCAAGACTATATGGTACTGGCACCAAAACAGAAATATAGATCAATGGAACAGGAGAGAAAGCCCAGAGATAAACCTACATACCTATGGCTAACTCATCTATGACAAAGGAGGCAAGGATAAACAATGGAGAAAAGACAGTCTCTTCAGTAAGTGGTGCTGGGAAAACTGGACAGTTACACATAGAAGAATGAAATTAGAACATCCATAACACCATACACAAAAATAAACTCCAAATAGATTAGAGATCTAAATGTTAAGGCCAGACGCTATTAAACTCTTAGAAGAAAACATAGGCAGAACACTCTATGACATAAATCACAGCAAGATCCTATTTGACCCACCTCTTAGAGAAAGGTAAATAAAAACAAAAATAAACAAATGGGACCTAATGAAACTTAAAAGCTTTTGCACAGCAAAGAAACACATAAAGAAGATGAAAAGACAACCCTCAGAATGGGAGAAAATATTTTCAAATGAAGCAAATGACAAAGGATTAATCTCCAAAATTTACAAGTAGCTCATGTAGCTCAATATCACAAAAACAAACAACCCAATCCAGGAATGGGCAGAAGACCTAAATAGACATTTCTCCAAAGACGATATACAGGTTGCCAACAAACACATGAAAGGATGCTGAACATCACTAATCATAACAGAAATGTAAATCAAAACTACAGTGAGGTATCACTCACAGCAGTCAGAATGTCAATCATCAAAAAATCTACAAAAAATAATTGCAGGAGAGGCATTTATTGGAGAAAAAGGAACACTCTTTCAGTGTTGGTGGGAATGTAAATTGATATAGCCATTAGGGAGAACGGTATGGAGGTTCCTTAAAAAACTAAAAATAGAAGCACCATACGACCCAGCAATCCAACTCCTGGGCATTTACCCTGAGAGAACCATAACTCAAAAAGAGTTATGTTCAACAATGTTCATTGCAGCTCTATTTACAATAGCCAGGACATGGAAGCAACCTAAGTGTCCATCGACTGACGAATCGATAAAGAAGATCTGGCACATATATACAATGGAATATTACTCAGCCATAAAAAGAAACAAAACTGAGTTATTTGTAGTGAGATGGATGGACGTAGAGACTGTCCTACACAGTAAAGTAAGTCAGAAAGAGAAAAACAAATAGCGTGTGCTAACACAGATATATGGAGTCTAAAGAAAAAAAAAGTTCATGAAGAACCTAGGGGTGGGACAGGATTAAGGACACAGACGTACAGAAACGACTTGAGCACACGGGGAGGGGGAAGGGTAAGTTGGGACAAAGTGAGAGAGTGACATGGACATATATACATTACCAAATGTAACATCGATAGCTACTGGGAAGAAGCCACATAGCACAGGGAGATCAGCTCAGTGCTTTGTGAACACCTAAAGTGGTGGGATAGAGACAGTGAGAGAGAGATGCAAGAGGGAGGGGATATGGTGGTATATGTATAGCTGATTCACTTTGTTATACACCAGAAACTAACACATCATTGTAAAGCAATTATACTCCAATAAAGCTGTAAAATGAAAAAAAAAGAAAGCCCAGAGATAAACCTACATACCAATGGTCAATAATCTATGACACAGGAGGCAAGACTATACAATGGAGAAAAGACAGTCTCTTCAATCAGTGGTTCTGGGAAAAATGGGCAGCTACATGTAAAAGAATGAAATTAGAATACTCCCTAACACCATACAGAAAAATAAATTCAAAATGGATTAGAGACCTTAATGTAAGACCGGACAGTATAAAACTCTTAGAGGAAAAAATAGGAAGAATACTCTGACATAAATCACAACAAGATCTTTTTTGATCCACCTCCTAGAGTAATGCAATAAAAAAGAAAAATAAACAAATGGGAACTAATGAAACATAAAAGCTTTTGCAAAGCAAAGGAAAGTAAAAACAAGACGAAAAGACAACCCTCAGAATGGGAGAATATATTTGCAAATGAATCAACAGACAAAGGTTTAATCTCCAATAATATATAAACAGCACATGCAGCTCAATATTAAAAAAAAAACAACCCAATACAAAAATGGCAGAAGATCTAAATAGACATTGATTCCAAGAAGAGAGAGAGATGGCCAAGAAGCACATGGAAAGTTTCTCAACATCACTAATTATTAGAGAAATGCAAATCAAAACTACAATGAGGTATCACCTCACACCTGTTAGAATGGACATCATCAGAAAATCTACAAACAACAAATGCTGGGGAGGGTGTGGAGAAAAGGAACCCTCTTCCACTATTGGTGGGAATGTAAATTGATACAGTCACTATGGAGAACAATATGGAGGTTCCTTAAAAAACTAAAAATAGAATTACCATATGATCCAGCAATCCCACTACTGGGCATATACCCAGAGAAAAACATAAATCAAAAAGACACATTCACCACAATGTTCACTGCAGCACTATTTACAATAGCCAGGTAATGGGAGCAACCTAAATGCACACAGACAAACGAATGGATAAAGATGTGGTACATATATAAAATGGAATGTTACTCAGCCATAAAAAGGAATGAAACTGGGTCATTTGTACAGACGTCGATGGACCTAGAGATTGTCATACAGAGTGAAACAAGACAGAAAGAGAAAAAGAAATATTGTATATTAATGCATATATGTGGAACCAAGAAAAATGGAACAGATGAACTGGTTTGCAGGGCAGAAATAGAGACACAGATGTAGAGAACAAACGTATGGACACCAAGGGGGGCAAAGCCATGGGGGGCTAGTGTTGGGATGAATTGGGAGTTTGGGATTGACTTATATACACCCATATGTGTAAAATCGATAACCAGAAAGAACCTGCTGTATAATAATAAAATTAAAAATGAAAAAAATAAATAAACGTTCAAAAAGTAAAACAGAAAGATAGTTCTTCCATTCCCATACATGTATTTATATGAATGAATTATTTCCATGCTTCTATCTATAAATACGAAAAAGAGGAATAAAACCTACATTCAACCCAAAAAGAAAAAAAAAAAAAAAGCAGAACCCACCAGTTATAAACAGGAAAACCCTTTCAGGGCACTTGCTCCAAAGGTAAAGAATCCTGAAGTTGGTCAGAGGTGGGTAATCGTCTCCCATGCAGCCAGCAGCCCCCCCCCACAAGGAGCATCCTCATTGCAAAGCTGGGGGACCGTGCTGAGGCATCTCTGAGTAAACGTGAGCTGAGCTCCAGGCCAGCTGCTGCTGAACTGTTCCCACAGTTCCCAGGTAAAACACCTGAATCTGTGCAAGGACTTGAAAGCCTAGAGGAAGGGCCATGGAGCCACACCAGCGACAGCACCCAGGCCGACTTGGTGCCTACAGGCCAGCCAGGATGGTCCTGGCCCCGGGCGCACTTCTGGAAGATTTCCATTTCCCTGCCTGAGATACCCCTCCTGTCCCGGCCCCCACTGCTTTTTTCCTTACTCACCTCTGCCTGGGGAGAAATTCCAGCAGCAGATATGGGTGACACATCCTCTTCTTTAGCAGTTGGCAGCTTGGCAACTCCTGCAGAAAGCCCAGCAGAGCCCCACTCACACCGGGCCACCCAAAAAACCGTGGCCCCTCACTCCCTTCCACCAGCCCAGTCCCGACACTGCTGACGGGGCAGAGAATATGGCGTCAGACACAACTGAAGGGGCTCTTGCTACCTGGAGCGGTGTTTATATTGACCTCAAACCAGGCACACCTGGAGAGGGCTGGCCGGCAGTGTCAGGCTGCCCAGGTCAGCCAATCCTCGCCCCTCCGGGGCTCACAGCAGCAGAAAATGGACCTTGATGAACCAACCAGGTCCAAAGAACAGGTGTGGGCTCCTGAGAGTCAGGATAAACAAGGGGCTGCAGCTCTGGCTTGTTTTCTAATCATTTTATCTGGCCCATGAGTGGGAGACTACTTCAAGAAGACCCTCTCCTAATGAGAGGGACCCAGTAGTCCGGGAGAGGAGAGGTGGTGGGTGGAGACAGAGGCCTGGTGCCCCGGCTGCAGTGGAAGTCTCTGGAAGACCAGGTGGAGGGAGGCCACACAGAGTGACGCCCAGTGTCACAGACCTGTTGGAGCTGTCGTTTGTTAGTTCAAGTCATGCTCTGAGGTGCTCTGTGTCAGCCCTGAGCGACAGGTGAGCTGGGGGTGCTCTGCAATGGGGGCTATGTGCACAGTTCCTGTGTGCCCAGTCTTGCTGGGTACCTGCACAGGTGAGCTCCATATCCTGGGAGGGGCCTGACCACGAGAGCCCCGTGGCCTGCTGGGTACCTGCCCAGGTGAGCTCCAAATCCTGGGAGGGGCCTGACCATGAGAGCCCCGTGGGCTGCTGGGTATCTGCACAGGTGAGCTCCATATCCTGGGAGGGGCCTGACCATGAGAGCCCCGTGGCCTGCTGGGTACCTGCCCAGGTGAGCTCCAAATCCTGGGAGGGGCCTGACCATGAGAGCCCCGTGGGCTGCTGGGTATCTGCACAGGTGAGCTCCATATCCTGGGAGGGGCCTGACCACGAGAGCCCTGTGGGCTACTGGGTACTTGGTAAAGGACGTCAGGTCAGTGAAACACCTGGGAATATACATCCAGTAGTTCCTAATTCCTACACACTGATGGTAATTCTACCATCCACCAGGACATGGTATTCTGTATTAGACTTAGATGATGTCTTCTTCTGTATTCCATTAGTCCCAGAGTCACAGGAAATTTTGAAGTAGCGAGGAGTCCAGCCGGTCTTATTGGCCACCGTCACTGCAGTGTCTGTAGGTTTTTCTATGGTGACAGTGTGATGTACGGTTCCCCCGCCAAGGTACAGGTTAGGA